>NW_024038444.1:0-42500 GCF_016077235.1 Cyprinodon tularosa | reverse complement strand
TGACGGAGAAACCAGGAGAACAGCTGTGCATATTTACGACAGTGCACTTTTACTTTCGCCCTCTGGAGGGAGCCTCACTGGAAAATCAACACCGGTTGCATAGTGTACCTTTAAAGCAGCAGGTTAGGGCAGCAGGATGACCTCCCCAAGATGGCGCCCGTAATGTCTGCGCAGAGACAGTCAATGCGGGGTCTACTCTAATATTATCTCTATGGTAGAGACGGCTTTCTGTGATTGCAGTGAACTCGCAGCGAAGAAGAGGTTTAACCGGAGAAAATGACTAACTTGACCTCAGTCATTAAAACCCAATGCTGGAAGTGAGCGAGCTGACCGCAGTAAGATGGCCGCTGACCGTAGGTTAGCCCTAGCTTAGCATGTTGATCTCCTCTAAGCAGTTTTCCAATCAGATGAGGCTAAAATCCACAGTGTGCATCATCAGGGAATCGTTTCTATCAGGTGTTTCCTACCTATCCGGTGTAAGATGATCTGGGGGATCCTGGTGAAATCCAGCAGTAGATGTTGATCGTCCATCTTTTCCTCCGAATTGACCAAACTCCCTTTAAACTCCGTGAATGTTTCTTCAGCAGGAGTTAACTGCTCGGTGATAAACTCTCCTTGAAGCTGGACTGAAGACATTGTCACTGCAAACACTCCCAGATTATCAGCCTCTCTACAATGACTCCACACACAAGCTAAGCTAATGCTGCTAGTGCTACCCGATCCCTGCCAGCAGCTGAGTGCGCATGCGCACCTACATCTACATCCGGGTCACGCTCTATGTTAAATTACGTCACTTCTCCCTAAAAAAATAAAAACCAAACAGTAAACCAACCCATAGTAATTCTACTGTGTAGCTAATTAATCTGCTTCTTTTTATGGCCAAATTTTATGCCGATTTAGAGGTAGAACTCCATGCTTTATTGCATTATTTTGCTAATTCAAACAATACATCCAATCCATCCAACATTCTGAAATGCAAAAGGCAATTTAAACACTGTCTGTTTGTGATATGGTCAACTTGCTGTCTTAGGTTGCAACCCCCTAGCTTTTTATTTATTTTATCTGTCTTTTTGTTCCTAATTGTTGCTTGTCTTGTATTGCTCTGTTACTCAGACCAATCCAAGTGTACTTCTCTACATACCCAGCAAACACATGTGTGTGGGCCCCACATGGGATTTACTTGGTCAATGGGGAATCCAAGTGGGCATGGGCTGTAAATGGGCATCCAAAGTGGGATGATCAATGTAGGACCGATATGAGCCAGCCCAGATGGGCAATGCTCTATGGGCACCAGATGGGTAACAACTGGGAAATAAGTGTTGGTATAGCTGACTTAAATATCATTTTTAAAAATGTTTTAATTTGAAAATAATTCATGGAATAATGTCTAATAAATGATGCAGAGGCGCCATAATTTAAGATATTAAAACAGCTATGCTTAAATGAATATTTGATTAATAAAAGTATAGAATATAATAGTGATCCACATAAAAAACATGTTGTAAATTGTAAGATGCTTCTAGGAAAAAGAAATAATTCAAAACTGAGTTAAACATATTTTATATCTAGAGGTATTTTTTTTACGCGCGCGATATTTCTGGAAATATCGCGAGTTTTTTTCAACCCCCTCCCCTCTGGAAGATTCTTTTCGCGCCTTTGGACGGAGTGAATGTTAAGAGAGCTGGTATTTTTCCTGGACAAAGCGGAATAAAAGAACAAGTTTTCTGCTGTAAAGGTAAGGTTTTTTATTTCTCTTGAATCTATTTATATCAGAAATGATTGAAACGTGCTAAGGTTGTAAAAAAAGGTATGTTGTTAATTTTTTTTTTTTACCTATTAAAAAAAGGGAGGGTTCGTAGTCAGAAGAGTGAGATGCACTGAGCGAATTTGTTAGGTCCAGGCTTATCCATTAATGCTTTTTCATGTCTGAGCATTAAAGTCTGTGCTGGTTACCTCCTAGATAATTGTGATTTTCCCCTTGAAAAATATAATCATGGAGTCTCTTTTTATTTGGCATCTTCTTCAATCTGTTCCTTATTTTCATCCATAAATGTCTATCCGTTGCACTCAAACACATCACCATTAAGCCTAGCAACAATAATAAGAAAAAAAAATCCATCCATCGTTTCCGTTTATGGATGTGGTCGAGTCGCGCAGGTGGCAGGGATTATAAAAGCTAGCAAAATGGCGGGAGCTGATCGGGCCAGTTTATGCTGCTGTGACAACCCAGTCTCATGGGAAAATGTACCCCCACTACGTTGGTCCACACTGCAAAACGTAGTGGAGGTACATTAATGGCCATTTTTTTGTGGCCCGATCAGCTCCTGCCATTTTGCTAGCTTTAATAATCCCTGCCACCTGCGCGACTCGACCACATCCATAAACGGAAACGATGGATGGATTTTTTTTTCTTATTATTGTTGCTAGGCTTAATGGTGATGTGTTTGAGTGCAACGGATAGACATTTATGGATGAAAATAAGGAACAGATTGAAGAAGATGCCAAATAAAAAGAGACTCCATGATTATATTTTTCAAGGGGAAAATCACAATTATCTAGGAGGTAACCAGCACAGACAATAATGCTCAGACATGAAAAACATTAATGGATAAGCCTGGACCTAACAAATTCGCTCAGTGTATCTCACTCTTCTGACTACGAACCCTCCCTTTTTTTAATAGGTAAAAAAAAATAATTAACAACATACCTTTTTTTACAACCTTAGCACGTTTCAATCATTTCTGATATAAATAGATTCAAGAGAAATAAAAAACCTTACCTTTACAGCAGAAAACTTGTTCTTTTATTCCGCTTTGTCCAGGAAAAATACCAGCTCTCTTAACATTCACTCCGTCCAAAGGCGCGAAAAGAATCTTCCAGGGGGGAGGGGGTTGAAAACAACTCGCAATATTTCCAGAAATATCGCGAAAAAATACCTCTAGATATAAAATATGATATAAAATATGTTTAACTCAGTTTTGAATTATTTCTTTTTCCTAGAAGCATCTTACAATTTACAACATGTTTTTTATGTGGATCACTATTATATTCTATAATTTTATTAATCAAATATTCATTTAAGCATAGCTGTTTTAATATCTTAAATTATGGCGCCTCTGCATCATTTATTAGACATTATTCCATGAATTATTTTCAAATTAAAACATTTTTAAAAATGATATTTAAGTCAGCTATACCAACACTTATTTCACAGTTGTTACCCATCTGGTGCCCATAGAGCATTGCCCATCTGGGCTGGCTCATATCGGTCCTACATTGATCACCCAAGTGGGTCCCACTTTGGATGCCCATTTACAGCCCATGCCCACTTGGATCCCCCATTGACCAAGTAAATCCCATGTGGGGCCCACACACATGTGTTTGCTGGGTATGTAGAGAAGTACACTTGGATTGGTCTGAGTAACAGTGCAATACAAGACAAGCAACAATTAGGAACAAAAAGACAGATAAAAGAAATAAAAAGCTAGGGGGTTGCAACCTAAGACAGCAAGTTGACCATATCACATACAGACAATGTTCTAATTGCCTTTTGCATTTCAGAATGTTGGATGGAGTGAATTACCAAAATAATGCAATAAAGCATGGCGTTCTACCTCTAAATCGCCATTTATGGATATAAAATTTGGCCATAAAAAGAAGCAGATTTATTAGCTACACAGTAGAATTACTATGGGTTGGTTTTTGTTTTGGGAAAAGTGACGTAATTTAACCTCGAGCGTGACCCTGATGTAGATGTAGGTGCGCATGCGCAATGAGCTGCTGGTAGGGATCGGGTAGCATTAGCAGCATTAGCTTAGCTTGTGTGTGGAGTCATTGTAGAGAGGCTGATAATCTGGGAGTGTTTGCAGTGAGAATGTCTTCAGTCCAGCTTCAAGGAGAGTTTATCACCGAGCAGTTAACTCCTGCTGAAGAAACATTCACGGAGTTTAAAGGGAGTTTGGTCAATTCGGAGGAAAAGATGGACGATCAACATCTACTGCTGGATTTCACCAGGATCCCCCAGATCATCTTACACCGGATAGGTAGGAAACACCTGATAGAAACGATTCCCTGATGATGCACACTGTGGATTTTAGCCTCATCTGATTGGAAAACTGCTTAGAGGAGATCAACATGCTAAGCTAAAGCTAACCTACGGTCGGCGGCCATCTTACTGCGGTCAGCTCGCTCACTTCCAGCATTGGGTTTTAATGACTGCGGTCAAGTTAGTAATTTTCTCCGGTTAAACATCTTCTTCTCTCCGAGTTCACTGCAATCACAGAAAGCCGTCTCTACCATAGAGTAGACCCCGCATTGACTGTCTCTGCGCAGACATTACGGGCGCCATCTTGGGGAGGTCATCCTGCTGCCCTAACCTGCTGCTTTAAGCAGAACAGTAGAAGGATGCCTCAGCACTGCAGCGGAGTTTAGTTTAAATCAACAGACTGTTGACATCAGGGCTGGAGGGAGAACTTCATGAAGGCATCAGAGCTTTGGAAGACATTACTAAATAAACAGCAGATATACACTA
Organism: Cyprinodon tularosa; assembly: GCF_016077235.1. Classification (NCBI taxonomy): domain Eukaryota; kingdom Metazoa; phylum Chordata; class Actinopteri; order Cyprinodontiformes; family Cyprinodontidae; genus Cyprinodon; species Cyprinodon tularosa. The sequence goes on along the minus strand of NW_024038444.1, from coordinate 37,969 downwards.
CATAGAATAGAAACTCCCTTTGTTGGCCCACTGTGGGGAAATAGTGGAGTTACAGCAGCACTTAAAAACAACCACAGCTGATCAAAGGGCTGTAAAGAAAATAAATAAGCAGAACATAAAACAGTTAAAACAAACGTAAACAAAAAGGTCAGAATAAATGTCCTCATTTCAGGCCTCAGATCTATCAAACACGTGTTTGATGGATGTGAATAATGGGAAATATTGTGGGAAACTGAAGTGTTGTGATCAAAACCTCATTGTGAAAAAAAGCATCTGAGTCTGCAGAGTCTTGAAAGTTGGGATCCAGGAGGATCTGGAAGAATATGGACTGTAAAACACTCCAACAGCTGGGATGAGGTTTAAATCCATTAATTAGGATTACAGTACTTTAGATTGGGATTTCTAATGATCCTTCATTGCTTCATGTGGCTGTTATGACACTGCCATGGTCTGTAACCATGTTCAGAAAGTTACCTGTGATGTCATGTTCCCTTCTATCAGTAGAGCTGTGTTATTAGATTTGCAGCCAGATAAAGTTTTTATTAATAATGTTTTTAAATTTTCATGCAATTTGAAAGTACTCTGAGTTTGTTTCTACTATGAGCCCAAATACTGTATGCTTCACTGACACAATTAGAGGGAGAAAATGGTAAACTCATCAGAAAATGCTCAGTACCAGGGAACTGTGTGTCTGTTCATACTTCTATTTCAACATTATCTTGATCAACTCTGAAAAATCAATTGTATAAAAAAGAAGAGACGCGGCCCACGGCGGGTGCAAACCCACAACCTCCTCTGGCCTTGATCTTAAAGCGCTGTATTATTACATATGGCAGTAGCAGGGATGTCTCCTCATTTACAGACGTTATGATGTGATGATATGGCAGGCTGTGATGCTGTAGTTCTATAAAATGATTCTTTAACTGTTATTCTGCCGCTGACTCTGACAAAGCAAACCTGATGGTACCGTCTTATCTGTGCACTTTTTCACAGAGAATTAAATATTTGTACGGAGACGATCCTACAACTCAGTTGACAGGAAATGAGATTTATGTGTTTTTGGTTTGTTTAATATCAGCGACATCTGGATAATCTTTTATTTTTTACATTACATGAAGAACTAATGAAATCATTTTCAGATTCCAAAGAAATAGATTAATTCCCTGGAGAAAAAGGAATTACTTTCGGGTTGGGATTAGGATTCACTGGATGATAATGAGCCTACTGGCTCAGCCTGAAGTCTGATAGCCGCTAATAACGACCTTTTATTGGTACGATAACATCTGAAGTGGCTGCAAATAGACAGTATTTACCGTGTAAAATATGATGAGGTTCCATCTATTAGAACATTTTTATTCTCCATCCTCACCTGCTGCCAAATGATTTCACCTAAATAGGTACATTAATCCACTTCCAACTCAAGTAATAATCTCTTAATATTATTGCAGTAACTACCGCTATGGCAAGCCATTTTGATATCTATTATTACTGAATATTTATTCCTCATATCTGAAAATAATAAAAAAATATATAAATATTTCTTTGTCTAAATGAACATCTCAAACAAAATGTTATTCTACGCATCTAGAATAAACATTTTGGATGTCTAGAAATTAATCCATAATTTGTATTATTTTAACTATGAAGAAATGTAATTCAGATATCATAAATACATATTCAGTCAAAACAGCCAATTAAAATGTGTAAACCTTCCTAGATATAAAACATAACTCTTTCTAGTAGAGTCTTGTTTTATGTTTTACTTCGTAAAATTCAGTTTCTGCTACAAATGTAATTTAGAAAACGTAGTATTACATTTCAGTCTAGGAGTGTGATTTGTTGAGGAAGAATCTTATTTTAGTCATCTACAAATGGAAAGACACAGAGGAGTGATTTTAATAAATGTTAAAACAGCCTGCCATAGGTTTTATCACCTATCACCCAGCCTAATCCCTAATAACCTCCGATTTTATTTTGTAGAACCCACACGCATTGTTGTTCCTCTCTACAGGACACCATCAGGAAATTGATAACTCAGAAAATGTTTTTTCCACACATCATCTTTAACCATCTGACCGCTCCTTTATGCTGTGTGGTTTGTGGTTTTTTCCTTGGATGTTAGTGAGGTTAAATTTTAAAGTATGCCGGTTTTTCTTTCTGAATAGGGGTGATTAGTTAGAAGCTATTGTTCCATTCTTTGTGCTGAGATGTAGGGAAAGGAAGGAGGTTTGAAAAGGAGTTTCCTCCCTAGGTTAGATAAGAGGGAAACATAGATAAACAGGTCCTTATTGTGTTTAAGATCCTCACGTCCTGTTTCTGGTGTGAACGGAAAACAGTTGTCTGAAATGTTTATCTGAACATATATCTATTAGGGGTGGAACGGTTCACAAAATCTACGGTTCGGTTCGATTCACGGTTTCGTGGTCATGGTTTTTGGTTCGATTCGATACATGTTGATTGTTACACCAAAATCCCATAAAAATTTATGGAATTAATGAAAAAATCCCCCAAAAAATAATGGATTGTAATTATTTTAAATGATCCGTGGAAACCCTGGATCATTTCCGTATGTTTTGCTGCTTTGAATTTAATCATCTGGCGCATGCTTTCTACCATCTCCAAGGGACTCAGAGGGGAGCGGACGAAGCCACAGTGGAGAATGTAGGCTTTGCTTAGAGCAGCCGGTCTGGAGCGCAGTGGGGCGGAGCGGGGCGCTGATGGAGTATGAGGGATTTCGGGGTTAGCATGACATGTTGGTCATGTTGCTGTTAGCATAAACAAAACATGTTGCACAATGCTCGCACACTGTTGCACTTTTATCCACAACTTTCTTTCCGCCATCATCGTAGGTCACTCTGAATGCAAAGTGGTCCCATACAGCAGACCTATAAAGTGCTGCTGGCACGTCTTCCAACTCCTCTTCTTCAAGTACATCCCGCTGCAGCCTGCGGGAAGGCGGGGCTTGACATCAAGCCCCGCCCACATCAAGGACAGCCATATTGGAAACGCTGACGTACCAGGGCAGGGAATATATAAAGATATATGTAAAGATATGTTTTCATCTTAATTGTGAAAAGTTATCCGTCGAGCCCTGACGTAAATAGTCTGTAAATTTAAACAAAAATACGCCGCACAGTGCTGAGGCATCATTAGTGTGTTCAGCTTGAATCAGCATGTTTGAGTAGCAGGTCGACCGCCCCAATATGGCGGCCGTAATTCCTGCGCCGCGACAGCCAATGCGGGGTCTACTGATATTTATTTATTTATTTTTTTTTTCCCACTTAAAGTCACACAACAATATATAAACAAACAAATAAATATGCCAGGGGGTATGTCACAATAAACAAGTACAGTTAGGAGAAAAAAAACAAGCAATGGGCTCTATGCACAGCTCCACTACTTCCTGAATTTAAGGCAGCTCCTTTGTCTCCTGTCTTTCATTACTGGACGAACTGATTAATCCAGGTGTGTCTGGCCAGTTACTTAGGTCATACACACCTGGATTAATCAGTGCATCCAATCATGAAAGACAGGAAAGAAAGGAGCTGCCTTAAATTCAGGAAGTAGTGGAGCTGTGCATAGAGCCTATTATACAAACATATGTGCTGGGGAGTGTCATATATATATGTGTATGTATTATACAAATAAATATATCTTTTACAACATTAAGTTGTCTAGAATTTCTCGTTGGGAACAGATTGTTATGGTTTTTATAGCTTTCTGATGAGAAGAAAGATGAATTGTATGAAATTATTTTTTGACTTCTATTAAATAAGCTTTAAAGTCCGTTTTTTTTTTTTTTTTTTTTTATTTAAATTTATGCAAGTGAAATTTGGCCAACAAAATTAAAAGATTGATAAGGAAAGGTTTGGGAAACATTTTACTTTGCAGTTGAAAGCCAAATAAAATGTTTTTCCAATGAAGCTGAACATTTTTCATAACATTTGAATTCACATAGTTGCAAAAGTGTAACCAAAACGTCTTAGAGTATGGACACAACCAAAACAAATGTGTTACAGTTTCTGGGAGAAGATCACAAAAAGTGCAGTTCACAGTAGGGTTGTCAAAAGTATCGAAACTCAAAAAAGTATCGATACTGAAATGTTGTATCCGGATACAATACTCGTTTTTAAAAGTATCGATACAGTGCCGTCACCAGTGGCACCTACTGTAAGCAGTCATTCATCTAAAGTGCAGAATAGAGGACAATGCACTTTCAGAACACTGTGTGATTGAATAATTCTACGCTCTTTTCAGTTTCAGACTTTTTTTTTGTAAGAGGTGCAGCTGCTGAGAATTATTTTTGTTTCTTAACCGGTTTGGCTAGCGTCATTGTTATGTGTGCAAAGCATAGCCAAGGAAGGAACACTTAATTTGAATTTTATAAGTTTTTTATCAAGCTTGCTTAATATTATGCACAGCATACAACCTTTATTGTGTTTATTTATTGTATTTTATTTATTAATGAAAATATTTCTGTAGACTTTTGGAGTCTTTGTTTTTATCCTTGTGGTATCGAAAATGGTATTGAGTATCAAATATATTCCTTAGTATCGGTATCGAGTTGAAAAGTTTAGTATTATGAGAACCCTAGTTCACAGGAATATCAGGTTTAAACTTTTTTAGGTAGCCTTTTACAGGATAAATCCTGTTGGGGTCTACTGATATTATATTATTATTTGAACTTCCGCACCAGCAAGTATTTGGTTATATTGCTTTTCTTAATCAACGCTGGAGATAGGCACGAGCAACCCCCGCGACCCCATGAGGGATTAAGCGGGTCAGAAATTTGATGGATAGATTTTTTCTTAATCTGCGATGGACTGGGAATCTGTCCAGAATATACTGCAACAGCCCTAACGACACCACTATAGGGATAAGTGTGCGTGTATGACAATTATTGGATAGATACATTGATGTGTCCTCAATGTAATGTTCATTTGTCTCTAAACTACTAATTTAATTTACATTTTATGACATTTGTTTTTCATAGGGTTTGAGGATAGATAAATACATCTTAATAATAATTCCTTATTGTTGTTTATCTTAGACTGTTTGTTACTAATGTTATATTAACATCTGAAAATTTAATAAAGATTTAAAAATAAAAAGGACATACCACGTGACAGACATACCATGTGACATAACACATTTTTTTGGCCATTTCTCTCGCCAGCGCCTATAGGCAAGAGCGGTCAGCATTTCCAATATGGGATGGCAGTTATATTAAGCTTACAGTGGGTAGAGGAGGTTCGACCAGACAGGGTGGTGATATGTACAGACTCTAAAGCAGTGTTAGAAAGTATCCAGGGAGAAGGAAATAATAGGAAAGAGTTAGTATTAGAAATTATGCATAGTTTATTTAGATTATAGAGGTGGCATTAATGTCTGGTTCTGCTGGGTTCCAGCTCACGTAGGGGTTAAAGGAAATGAAAAAGCTGATAAATTAGCAAAAAGGGCTTTAGAAATGACAATGAAGATGATAATTCCTTTCGGGAAAGGGGAAGGGAAATCATGTATTAAAATGAAAGAAATAAAAAACTAGCAAAAAAGGTGGAAAGAAGATAAGAAAGGGAGAAAATTATATAAAGTGCAAAAGTCAGTACTAATTAGAAATATTGATGAGAGAAACAGAAGGGAAGAAATAATTATGACTACATTAAGAGTAGGACACACCTATTTAAATGACACTTTACATTTAATAGGGAAGAAAAGTAATGATAAATGTGAAGGATGTGGAGAGAAAGAAAATGTAGAACATGTATTAATGAACTGTAGAACATATGAATCTGAAAGAGAAAATCTGAAAAGAATTGTTGGAAGGACAGGAAAAGAATGGAGTCTTAAAGGAATATTAGGAAATGAAGGAAACATAATGGATATTTATAGAGTAAGGAAACTTTATTTACTTTTCTTAAAAACACAAGATTAATAAATAGAATTTAATAAATGTAAAGAAAATGTTGCTACACACTCGTGTACAGTAGGTGGCGGTATGCACCTAAAAGTTACTTGCAATCCGCCATTAATGAAAAGAAGAAGAAGAAGAAGAATTTCCAATATGGGGCTTGATGTCAAGCCCCGCCTTCCCGCAGGCTGCAGCGGGATGCTTCTCCTCTTCTTTCTCACTCGCCATACCCACACAATTCTCCACAACAACTGATTTTTTTCTGCTACACCCGGCTAAGCTGCTTCGCTTCTTCTGCTTCTTGTTTACTACTGGTGGTTGGCTTTGGTCGCAGTACCGCCACCTTCTGCTCTGGAGTGTAAACGCTTCGCCTATGAGAAAAAGGAGCCGCGCATGAACCAAACGAAACGGACGGTTTTCATAAATCGTCCCATCCCTAATATCTATGTCCTTTGATGAAGTGTTTCTGTTGCGAAGACTTAATGTTCGTGTGAAAGAATTCTCTATAAATGCAAAGGATGGGCAGCGACCTAGTCAGAATCACACTGAGAGCTGTATTCAGCTGTTTGTGTCGTTCTCCTCTGCAGAGTAAAATAAAACCTTTTCTTCCTTGCACATCAACTCTCAGTGCTCATTTTTACTCCACAGCTGTCTGTTGTTATAGACCAAGGTCTTGGCTGTTCAGCAATGTACCGGTGCAACTTTCTATTTTTTTCATAAAATATGCATTTTTGAAGTTATTACTTTGTTTTTGTCAACACCGTCAGACACAATAAAAAGCAGATTCTTTTTTTATTTATTTGGTCTAATATGTATTTAGAGTTTTAAAATCATTGTCTGGCATTGTTGGTTCACATGTATGCTGTTAAATGTTGAATATTTATTTTTGTTCATTTTTATACTGTTTCACATCTACAGTCATGGCCAAAAGTATTGAGAATAACGCAAATATAATATTTTCACATGATCTGCTCGTCTCTGGTTTTCATGTGTGTTTGTCAGATGTTGTCATCACATACAGAAATACAATTGCAATCATATTATGAGTAACAAAAGCTTTTAATGACAGCTAGAATGAGTTAATGCAGCAAGTCAATATTTGCAGTGTTGACCCCTCTTCTTCAGGACGTCTGCAATTCTCCCTGGCATGCTCTCAATCAACTTCTGGACCAAATCCTGACTGATAGCAGTCCATTCTTGCACAATCAATGCTTGCATTTTGTCAGAATTCCTAGGTTTTCATTTGTCCACCCGTCTCTTGATGATTGACCAGAAGTTTTCAATGGGATTAAGATCAGTGGAGTTTTGTTGGGTTTTAATCCAGAGAAATGTGAGTTTAAAAGATTAAAAGGAAATGATCAACACAGAGAAAGGGTTTTGTGACGTCAGTGTCTGCAGGGTGGAGAGCAGCTGCTGGCTTGGAAAACCAGCAGCTACTCACACAGATCCCTTCATAGCAAAGCCTTTTATTAACAGTTTACAACATCAAACAGGTGGGCCTAAAACAGAAGAGCCCAGTAATGATTGTCTGAGAGGATGCAGGTAACAAGATAGTGTGAATTGACCAACTGGCTGGATGGAAGTCACACAACCGTGTGATTCTGACTGGAGGTCATAAAAGTTTATGACCCTTCTGGTTGATTCACAGCATAGAAAATTTTGTAACATCCTCTTTCTTTCAATGTTTCATATGTCCACACAATAATTTTATAATTATCACTCTAACATTTCCCTCCTCTTATACATAAAAACATCAGCATATAGCACTTCTAAAAAGATTTTCACTACATACATCATGAATGCATTGCAGATAGGGAATTCAGTAATCAAAGTTTATTATGCAAAACAACAATATTAAAAGGATAATTCAAGCAAAAAGGTAAAAAAGAATGTAAAAACTTTAAAAATAATCTGTCCCTAGAAACACCACTCCAACGGTCACCACCAGGCAGATGAACGTCATTAGTTTTTCCATCTTCATCAGCTCTTCCAATGAAACACCCATTAACTAGGACTCTAAAGGACTGGGTTAGGTTGTTTCCTTCACCAGCGTTGAGACGAGTGGTCCTAAAAAAACCAAACCCCTTTGAAGCTGGACTTCACCACAGATCCCTCACCTTAGTTATGGGGTTCCTGTGAAGGTAATTGGGCTTCTTGCTGTGGAAAGTTTTTAATCAGTTTACAATGACTCTGGTGGATCCAAGTGTCTCTCTCCTGGATTTTCACGGCAGTGGGGGTTGTTAGTTGCACTATGTAGGGTCCTTCCCACCTCGGAGCTTTCCAAATTTTCCTTTTGATGATTTTAATCAGCACTCGGTCTCCAGGCTTCAGGCCTTCCTGTGGGGAAGCAAAAGGAGCGCTAGGCAGATTACATGTTTTCCGAACAGTTTTGTCGCTGAAAAGCTTCAGCATCCACTTAGTTAGCGGGTCAATGTCATCTTGTTCTTTTTCTGGCCATGGCTTTCCTGTTTCTGCAATGAATTTTCTCAATCTATTTTTAACATCCTCGGACCATTTAACTGGGTTCTGTCTGGCTGGAGGTAAACCTCGACAGGCAGTCCGCATCTCTGCATCTGCCCATGGCCCACACACAAGAACAGTGGGTCCACGATCCAGTGGGTCATCATCTTGGGGTCCTGTGCGTTGACCACAATGAGGTTTGGCCACCTCCAACACCGGAAAAGCACATGCCCCCCCCAAGGATCTTGGTCCTGTTCTTGTTTTTTTAATTCAGCCAATCTTTGATAAATAGGGGCAGATGGGCCCCTTCCAAAAGCCTCCACTTGATAATCATCCCTTTAACACTTCGAATCAAGCTTCACATCCCCCCCTGATCCTCCCAACTCATGCCCACAAGGGTCAGGGGCACTGAGTTCCATACCATCCACAGAGGACGACACGGACAGGGGGCCTGCTCCTGCTCCTCCAATATCACCACACGATGGTGGGGCCACTAGAGGAGGAACAGTGGCATGGCTGTGTTCATATTCACCGTGATGGGGTTTATCTCCACCTTCCTGCGCAGCTGATGCCACTGCTTGATCCCCATCACCCCCTTGAATTTGATTAGGGTCAGGATATTGAGGAAGCATACGGGATACAACAGTTTCTTCATCAGCTTTAACTTTTACAGCAGCAATTGTAGCTGTCTTTCTATCCTTCTTCTGTTGTATTTGGCTTTCCCTATTTTTTGCTTGCATAATCCACTTATTTAACTCTTCTAATTCTTTTCTGTATTTAGCTTGTTTTCTTTTTGATTTATACACCAACTTCATCTCCACCTTCTGCTGAATCTTTGTCAGCGGCTCAACTCTCAACTTTCCATCCCAGTCCTCCTTCTCAATCCACTTTCTGGCAAAATCTGGGTCACCACCACAACACGCCACCATCCATCTAACATCACCTGGCATTTCCTTCTTACTACTACCTTGTCCCATTTTTAAAGAATTTAGTCCAGTACAAACACCTAGGGTATTCTACGCACTGGATGTTTATTTCAGCAGGACAGCACCCAAACACTGTTGTGGTAATTTCTGCTTCTACCTTTTCAGGTGAGAAATTCTTGCCTCTGCATCCACAAGAGTTGTACTGTATTAATTCCTGCTGTTTTAGTATGAAACAACAGAACACAGCGGTTCGATTTTTTCCTCACACACTTTCACACAGTCACACACACCTATTCTAAGGCCTAATATTTTTTTATCTTTTACAACACAGAGTCCCAGACTCGAATGCACAGAATACCCAGATCCCAGACCTGTAAACAAAACTTGGTTTCGTCAAATATTCTTGCAACTACAACCAGTTATAGCTTGAACACAGAGGGTCCCAGACCCAAATGCACAGAATACCCAGATCCCAGACCTGTAAACAAAACTTGGTTTCGTCAAATATTCTTGCAACTACAACTAGTTATAGCTTTCACACAGAGGGTCCCAGACCCAAATGCACAGAATACCCAGATCCCAGATCTGTGAACAAAACTTGGTTTCGTCAAATATTCTAGTGACTACAACTAGTTATAGCTTTCACATGGTCCCAGACCAACTTTTGTTAAAAAACTTTAGGCGTACCCTTTCTGTGCAGATCAGTCCTCAGCTTGAGTCGTCACCAGGATGTCCAGGGCAGGGCTGGACCAACCTATTGGCTCCGTCCGGCAAAGGGTGGAAGGCTGTTGATAGTTTCTTGGCCTTGGTCCCGCACGGTCCTGGACAATTGGATCTTGACTCCCGGGTTTTCAGCACCAAAAATGTTGGGTTTTAACCCAGAGAAATGTGAGTTTAAAAGATTAAAAGGAAATGATCAACACAGAGACAGGGTTTTGTGACGTCAGTGTCTGCAGGGTGGAGAGCAGCTGCTGGCTTGGAAAACCAGCAGCTACTCACACAGATCCCTTCATAGCAAAGCCTTTTATTAACAGTTTACAACATCAAACAGGCGGGCCTAAAACAGAAGAGCCCAGTAATGATTGTCTGAGAGGATGCAGGTAACAAGATAGTGTGAATTGACCAACTGGCTGGATGGAAGTCACACAACCGTGTGATTCTGACTGGAGGTCATAAAAGTTTATGACCCTTCTGGTTGATTCACAGCATAGAAATGTAACATCCTCTTTCTTTCAATGTTTCATATGTCCACACAATAATTTTATAGTTATCACTCTAACAAGTTTCCAAGCCATGGACCCAAAATCTCTCTGTTTTGTTCCCTGAGCCAGTTAGATATCACCATTGCTTGATGGCAAGGTGCTCCATCATGCTGGAAAAGGCATTGTTCATCACCAAACTGCTCTTGGACTGTTGGGAGAAGTTGCTCTCGGAGGACATTGTGTTACCATTCTTTATTCATGGCTGTGTTTTAAGGTCAGACTGTGAGAGAGCCAACTCCCTTGGCTGAGAAGCAACAGGCATTGTTCATCACCAAACTGCTCTTGGACGGTTGGGAGAAGTTGCTCTCGGAGGACATTGTGTTACCATTCTTTATTCATGGCTGTGTTTTAAGGTCAGACTGTGAGAGAGCCGACTCCCTTGGCAGAGAAGCAACCCCACACATGAATGGTTTCAGGATGCTTTACAGTTGGCATGAGACCAGACTGGTGGTAGCGCTCACCTCGTCTTCTCCCAACAAGCTGTTTTCCAGATGTCCCAAACAATCGAAAAGGGGATTGATCAGAGAAAATGACTTTACCCCAGTCCTCAGCAGTCCACTCCCTGTATCTTTGGCAGAATATCAGTCTGTCCCTGATGTTTTTCCTGGAGAGAACTGGCTTCTTTGCTGCCCTCCTTGAGACCAGGCCTTGCTCCAAGAGTCTCCGTCTCACAGTGCGTGCAGATGCACTCACACCTGCCTGCTGCCATTCCTGAGCAAGCTCTGCACTGCTGGTAGCCCGATCCCGCAGCTGAAACACTTTTAAGAGACGGTCCGGAAGCTCGCCGGCCTTTCTTGGCCGCCCTGGAGCCTTTATGGCAACAATGGAACCTCTCTCCTTGAAGTTCTTGATGATGCGATAGATTGTTGACTGAGGTGCAATCTTTGTGGGCCTCAGGCAGCTTCATGGGAAAGAGAGAGAAAAATGCTGCAATGGGTCTTTACTGTACCCAGTAACAGGGGGTGAGGTGGGTTGGGGGTTGGGTTAAGAGGTCGTACAGCTGTTTATGAGCCAAAATAGCATTTTCTTCTGTGGTCATCATGTCAAGATGAAATATGGGCACTGGTTCCTAAAGTCCAAAAACCATGATCATGGCATATGACACAACATTATAATGATGCTTATTTTTAATAGGCTAGATCAGAGAAATTTCATTAGAAAATCATTTTAAAACATTCAGCTGGGGTACGTCTCTTCCAGGTAGAGGTGTACAGGAAGGTCCACTCGCACCTCAAACTCAAGGACGGAGTTTGGTTCTTTTATATGAGGTGTCCTTTCTTTAACCACCAATAGAAAGTCTTTCTGCTGTTTGTCTTTCCAGACCGCCTGCAGGATTCTGTTGGAAAAGAGGAGGATTTCTATGACCAGCAGCTCTATGGACAGGAGAGGAATTCCAGTTTGGACCAAGAGGAACCAGAAGCTCTGCAGATAAAAGAAGAGCAGCAAGAACCAGAACATCCCTGGACAAAAGAGGAAACCATGGAGCTCCCCATAGGTGAGCATGAAGAGCAGCTTGTTCTGAAGCAGGAGACCAGTGTTGTTTTTGCCATCTTGGATTTAGTCTTACTTTTAGTCTTCAAGGCAAAACTAATTATTATTTTAAGTCACATTTTATTCATAAAGATACGTGATAGTTTTCTTCAGTTTTTAGTCGACTAAAACTTTAAACTTTGAAGTCTATTTTTAGTCAGTTTTATGTTGCAATTCATTAAAAAGTGAACCTTTACAATTCTGAATAACTAGATTCTTTCCCAGACTGACAGCTCTATCCTAGATGCTACAGTAGCTGGTTATAGAATGCTGCCGTGCAGTTCATCATTGCTGTTGGACAGAAAACTTTTATTTATAGAATTAGAGTAAACTTTTTATGAATTAATGCCCTACTTTATACAAATGTCTCTCACAAAAGTTGTGAAATAGCAGATGTAGTTCAACACATCATATTGGTTAGTTTTACAGACAGACAAGCTAACAAAATGTACAATAAAGGAATGGTTTTAAATATATAAGGTTTCATCCCAAAGCAATCCCTTCCTGATCTATTATGAATTATTTAAAACACACAGATCAATAAAGTCTTCATTGCTCTAAAAAAGAAAAGAACAAAAAACAATCTTCTTTCTACTTTGGTGATTTCTGAATATATTTCTAAGAATATACCCCTCATTCACTGCTGCTCAGAGGTGATAGGAGATTTAAGTTCATAGGAGCCTGTTAGAAAAAAATAAAATAAAGAGAGAACGTACATAATTACCTTATAATGCCATGGCAATCCAGACCTAATTTCGATATGTTAACTAAAAAGTTGAAGTATTCAAATGGATAGAAACAAGAACTAGGATAGAGAAATATTCACAGATCTATGTACCTTTTCACCTGGGACTTAATCCAAAATAAACAGTATGCAATAAATATTTCCTTTGGATATAATATAGGGATTCCTTTTGGTAGAAATGAAAGAATGTTTAGCATCACCGCTTGTGAGCTTCTTATAAAATTCCTGATGGTTAGTCAAAGGGATTTTTTATGCTTGGCAGAGGATGAGCAGCCACATAGTTTATTGAGTAGCGAGAGCAGGAAGAGACATCCTGCTGACAGAGAACCATCAGTGTGGAGCATAAAGCGATGACTCTGAGCTACGCTTGAGCAAAGACTCATTTCTGCACAAGCACAGCTGGAAGATCAGAGTACCGGATGATTCCGGGTTGTTTTCTCCTCTGCCGCCATGATCCATCTGTGGTCATGCAGAATGTGCAGCGCTGCACGCCAGGTGGGCTGCATGACCAAACAAGACGCAGCAGCACGGCTGATTCTGCTTAGGTTGTCTAACAGATTACAGCACTTTGCATTTTAAACACCTAACAGACAACCCGCTAACATTTTTATGTAGTCGAGTCACAGCCAGGAGTCGTCATCAAAGATCCATGTTTATCTGGTCAGATTTCATTATCGTCATGTTTCCCATGGAAGTGATATTTGTTTAGTTTAGTTTAGTTTATTTAGGATCCCCATTAGCTTTAGCAAGCTACAGCTATTCTTCATGGGGTCCAACAACAAAACATGAAATAAAAAATTACAAATGAAATAAAATTATGTGGACATTAAAACAACATCTCCCATAATCTATACATATATATATATATATATACATACAGACATATACACATACATATACATATATACCCATATACATGTTGTGATTCTATAGTTAAATTCTATTCCCAGCCCGCTGGGAATTTATGTTTCTTATACTTTAAGATGTTTATTGCCCTCCCCTGTAGGGGTGGTAAAATATCTTATTTAATCAGATATTGTTTCAGCTGTTATATACTGTTTATGACACACAGTCCTTCTAACTGTGTTTTAGAACACTAGATGAAAGAGTGATTGGAGCACTAATCATGGTCAAACAGTTATTTCTGCACATACATGGAATAAATTCACCACAACTTCTGTTCAAAATATAAGATTTTATTAACAAAAATCATTCAGCTCCAAGTCAAACATATTCCAGTTTAACACTCTCAACTAAGACTAGTAAAACTCAACTAAACTAAACTAACTACTATGTACAAAGAGGAAGGGGAAATATGGTTGAAAAACATATTACTGTTTAAGATGGATTCTGTGTTTTAAACCAAAGTTTATCTGGAATAATTTGGGATATGATCAAATTAGCTTTTCACTAAATTTAAGGACATTGGAATGTTTTCAGACCAATTCACAATGCAAATCCATGAGGTGAATAAAACATTATTTGGCCAAATAATGTTTTATTAAATGATTTGCGTAATCAGGAACCAATAACCTTTAGCTAAATGATTCTTTACCCTCTTTGAAATAGCTAGCAGCGAATAGACATCAGGATTCCACTAAATGACTCTTGGTCATACTTTCTAATGGAAATGTAATGAGCATCTGAGGAACATATGAACACTAATGTTATATCAGTGTTTAAATCCTTAGTGAATAAAGCTTGTCTAAGCTTTAGCAACAGCTCAACACATATTCCTGTGGCATAGCGTAGCATGCAGTCCATTCTTTAGCATCAATTAGCATTGTCTTTACTCAGCAGTAAACACACGATATGATTAGCATCATCAAAGACACATTGCTTGTTCTGTTTTGCTTGTTTTGCAGCTCTGCAGTCAGGGACTCATTGTCTCAGTCTCACAGCAGGGGTCCTCTCAGTCTCACCCCCCCCCCGGGCAAGGTCTTCATCCAGTTTGGCTCTGTAAGTTCTGAAACTCGAGAGAAATGTGTTGCAAAGGTTCTGTTTGCAGCAGTTAGGTTCTGAAGAGTTCTGACTCATCCTTGATGGTTCTGGGGATCTGGTTCCCCTGGGGCCTGCATCTCCACTGTGGGCCACAGTGGGCCCCAGCTTTGAGCGCAGGAGCAGAAGGGACCAGGAGAGAGGTGCTGCAGCAGAAGAGCAAAAGAGCAAGTCAAAAGAGGCAGAATCCTGTGTGGTTTTCTCTGTCCCCACAGGGAGGGGGGTAGGTTTTCACACCTCTGTGACTTCCATGTGACTGCTTTGGTTGAAAAAGGGGAGCTGCAGAAGTCCCCCAGCTGTTATTCACCAAAGCTGCGCTTTCTTCTCTGGTCATCCTATCAGGATGAAATATGGACACTGCTTCCCAATGTCCAAAAAGTATGAACATGGCATATGGCACAACAGTCCCCCTTTTGATCTGGAAATAAAAGATGCAGTTCTTTGTTTTCAGATCACAAATAGGTCCATAAAGCCATGATATCTGGAGCAGTGATGAGTCAGGTTCCTGTTGGCAGGAAGAAAGTTCATTTAGGGTTCATATCTTCTCCAGTGTTTGTCCCTGGATGATTTGTTGCAGGTCTGGCCGAAGCTGACCCTATCTTATCATAAAACAGTTCATTTTCTCCAGAGGTTTGCGTCTGGTTGAAGCAGGTCTGGCTGGAAAGTCTGACCCTGATACACAAATATATACATTCGAAACTAAATTTCCTAACACCCTCATGATGCTGTTGTTCAACCTTCATCATTTCTCAAGTTGTGAAACAAAAGAAAGAAAGGATAAAACAGGTTAAAGTATGTTAGAAATGATCAGTTACTATCATATTCTTGGATATGATAAGTTTTACCATTAGCTTGGAATTGTAGTACTTTGTGATTGGTCAGAGAAGCCAGTAGCTCTGTAAGAACTGTTTTGCAGATCCGTTCTAAGTTTTCTTTTGTGGTTGTTTCTGTAGCTTGTTGATACCCCCCTTTTCCAGTGTAAACCTTTGGTTTTGCATTGTGATGTGAAGGCTTATGACCTTTATCTGGGGGTTCTGGTTTTCGTTCTCTCAAGTCATTAATTCCTTCATCTTGGTGAACCACTGGGGAACTGAATCTGTGTCTGTTTCTGATCCTGTTCTTTGTTTGAAGGTTAAAGACTCTAAGCTTGCTTTGAAATCTATCTGATTTGAGACGTATTTCCCAAACAAGCTGAGCATATCTGCGAGTTTCCTGCATAGAAAGGTTTTCTATCCTGCAATGCATTGCTACATCATATCGTACACTTTTATGTAGATTTTGGATGAACAATGCTTTAAATGTGTGATCTTCGTCAATATCTGGAGAACTGCAGCTCTCAAAATAAGCCTGTCTCAAGCGAAAGTAATATTCTCTGGGTGTTTCATGTTCTCCTTGGAGAACTAAAGATGCCTCAAGCGTTGCTAACGCCGGATCTCTGGAACCAGAATATTCCTCTCTTAAGGTTTGACAAAGAGCTGAATAACTTTCTCTGATTTTTGGAGGAAGAGATTTTATGAAAACATGGACGCTTCTAGCTGTTGTTTTCCAAATCAGCTTCAATTTCTCACGAGAAGAAGGAAATGGCAAGTCTTTTAGACAGTGCTCAACTTCTTGCAGATAATCAGCTATGTTGGAGTGTTGATTTTCTGGGTCAAAAATATCAATGTCTTTGGCCAAGGATTCAATTTGTTGAATTCTATGGTCACTCGGTGGACCTGGCCCGTCAGGAAGCTGGTTCTGCTCATTAAGTGGTGGGGGGTTTTGAGCTAACCTTTTATGACACAAGGGAGACTGGTTCTCCTTGGAGTTTTTTAAGCTGTGAACTTTGGCACTTGATGCTCGGTCAACAGAGTGTGAGAGGGAGATTGGTTTGCATGGCTGTCCTTTGCAAAATTTTAAACTGCTTGAGTTTACCAAGTGATCTACTTGTTTCTCTCTGTCTGCGGCACTACTTTGACTTTGAACATCTTCAGATCTATTTAGTGTTAACTCAGAGTTTAGAGACTTTGTATCTGCCTCAGGAACTGTTCTCCTTTCGAATGGGGTGACCTCTTGCTGATTCAAAGTCTGCTTGCTTTGTTTATTGCATAGCTCCTCCAAGAGGGGGGGTCACCATTTGTTCTGAGGCATGGTCAGTCTGGCCACATGGGTCTTTGATGTTGTCAGCTCCTGACAATAAAATGTTTGCAGCACTTACTCTGTGGCAGATCATCTGATATTTGGCTTCTAACTCAGAGTACTGTTTAGCTTTTATTTGGGATTTAAGCTGATAAAGAAGTGTGAGCTCACAGAGTACATCTGTTATCAGAAAGTTTCCATTTGGGTTTTGAATTAAGTTCATTAATTCTTGAATCTTTTCTTCACATAGGCTGAGGTTAAAATTGTTTAGGTTATCCTGCTTTTCTGGAGATAAGTGGATAAGCTTTGCAACAATTTGTTGCTGTTTCTCTATGCCTATGGAGTCAATGGTGTGCCCAGAATTGAGGATGCTTGGATCCATTTTCAGCTGATGGCACAAAAACACAAGTTATGAAGAAATTTCAAAAGAACACAATCCAGTCAATACCCACTATACTTGTATATTTACATATACATATTGTAAGGACTGACCCCAGGCTCACACCGACTCCGGTCTTACCGTTGCGGTGCGGTGGGTGCGGCGCCGCAGTGATTCCAAGTCATTAAAAAGACGTAAACCTCTCTCACCGGCTGCTGAGCTGTCCGGCTGCGGTTACCGAGACACTCCGGCGCTGCAGAAAATTCCGCAAGAAAGCTATCCTTGCAGCGTGCCGGAGCCCTCCGCAACAAGCTCTCGCAAATATCCTTGTTTGGGCCGTGTTATCACGTGAAGTTACGTGAACTCAAGTGAACTTCTTTTAAATCTCCGGACCTGTTGCCGGAGCCGCAGAGCCGCACCGCACCGCACCGTAGTCAAAAGGGCGGTGTGAGAGGGGGTGTGCGGGAGTTGCGGTCTCCGTCGGCTCGGTAACCGCACCGGAGCCAGTGTGAGCAAGGGGTTATCTTTATGTGTGTAGAAATGGGTCACGGGTTATCTTTAAACCTGTGATATCAAAGAAACACTTTTCTTTCAGTGTTAGAAATGCTACACCTTGTTTAGGATTTACCAGCTATTTTAGCGCATGCTTTACCTGTCTCTGAGGATTTATAAGCAGTTTGGCGCAAAGCTTACCTTTTTAAGGATTTACTAGCAAATTAGCTTATGATTCACCTTTCTTTAAGGGATTTTAAGCAATTTAATTTGAATCCACCCCCTTTCGGTTGGGTAGGATCACAGATTAACTTACGTTAAATCTGGCAACAAATCTTGTTCTGCACAATATAAAATAAGTGTTTAGGAGTCTTATCAGACTAATAGACTAAGGGATTCAGGTTAAATTTCGAGGCATCTAACCTATTTTGGATTGGAGGTGACTTTGAAATAGCATAACTTGGGAGTTTTCATTTTTGGGATGTGGTTATAGAAACCAAAAATGGCAGCATCTAGGTATAGATGTGCATAAATTTTGGTCGAACGATAAGACTAACTTGGGAGTTAAATCTTTTAGTTTTAGTTGGACCAAAGTGATCAGATTGATTTGAATCATCTGAGTTTTGCTTTGAAGTAAAGTTGGTTATCACTAGCTGAAGAGATATTTTGGAGTTACTAGATTTAGTTAAATTTTCTATATTTTGATGCTCCAGGAATGTCAAAGGTTATATTTTCTTCTCATATAAGCTAAGACATTTAGTATTGGATTCTTAGGTTGGGACTTTAAGATTTCATTATTGAGTGGTGAGAGCTGATGTTAATGCTTTCACATGGTTTTCAATAATGGCTCTAAGTTTATTCTCATATATGTGCAGAATGACTGTTATATTCGATGACCACCAAACTGAGACACCAATTAAATGTTACATTCAATGAGTCCAGCAGCATGGGACGCTAAATAAATGTTACAATTAATGGGCCCAGCAATCAGGGACGCCATATTTATCTTGTGATTCTATAGTTAAATTCTATTCCCGGCCCGCTGGGAATTTATGTTTCTGATACTTTAAGATGTTTATTGCCCTCCCCTGTAGGGGTGGTAAAATATCTTATTTAATCAGATATTATTTCAGCTGTTATATACTGTTTATGACACACAGTCCTGCTAACTGTGTGTTAGAACAATAGATGAAAGAGTGATTCGAGCACTAATCATGGTCAAACAGTTATTTCTGCACATACATGAAATAAATTCACCACAACTTCTGTTCAAAATATAAGATTTTATTAACAAAAATCATTCAGCTCCACATCAAACGTATTTCAGTTTAACACTCTCAACTAAGACTAGTAAAACTCAACTAAACTAAACTAACTACTATGTACAAAGAGGAAGGGGAAATATGGTTGAAAAACATATTACAGTTTAGGATGGATTCTGTGTTTGAAACCAAAGTTTATCTGGAATAATTTGGGATCTGGTCAAATTAGCTTTTTACTCATTTTAAAGAAATTGGAATGTTTTCAGACCAATTCACAATGCAAATCCATGAGGTGAATAAAACATTATTTGGCCAAATAATGTTTTAAAATTATTTGCTTAATCAAGAACCAGTAACCTTTAGCTAAATGATTCTTTACCTTCCTTGAAATAGCTAGCAGCGAATAGACATCAGGATTCCACTAAATGACTCTTGGTTATACCTGGTAATGGAAATGTAACGAGCATCTGAGGAACATATGAACACTAATGTTCTATCAGTGTTTAAATCCTTATTGAATAAAGCTTGTCTAAGCTTTAGCAACAGCTCAACACATATTCCTGTAGCATAGCATAGCATGCAGTCCATTCTTTAGCATCAATTAGCGTTGTCTTTACTCAGCAGCAAAACACACAACATGATTAGCATCATCAAAAGACACACTGCTTGTTCCGTCCCTAATCATGCCAGACCTGCAAACCTTTTTCCATGTCCATTTGGAAAGCTTGAGTTTCATCCAGTTTTGCAGCTCTGCAGTCAGGGGCTCTTTGTCTCAGTCTCACAGCAGGGGTCCTCTCAGTCTCACCCCCCCCCCCCCCGGGCAAGGTCTTCATCCAGTTTGGCTCTGTAAGTTCTGAAACTCGAGAGAAATGTGTTGCAAAGGTTCTGTTTGCAGCAGTTAGGTTCTGAAGAGTTCTGACTCATCCTTGATGGTTCTGGGGATCTGGTTCCCCTGGGGCCCGCATATCCACTGTGGGCCACAGTGGGCCCCAGCTTTGAGCGCAGGAGCAGAAGGGACCAGGAGAGAGGTGCTGCAGCAGAAGAGCAAAAGAGCAAGGCAAAAGAGGCAAGAGGCAGAATCCTGTGTGGTTTTCTCTGTCCTCACAGGGAGGGGGGTAGGTTTTCACACCTCTGTGACTTCCATGTGGCTGCTTTGGCTGAAAAAGGGGGGCTGCAGAAGTCCCCCAGCTGTTATTCACCAAAGCTGCGTTTTCTTCTCTGGTCATCCTATCAGGATGAAATATGGACACTGCTTCCCAATGTCCAAAAAGTATGAACATGGCATATGGCACAACATACATAAAACAAACTACAAAGCACAGCAAGTGAAGAAGACTGTGTACTCCCTCACAGTCCTAATCGTGTTTTACCTCTATATTTAATAAATGTTCTTTCAATGATTTTTTAAATTTATCAGTTTAATGTAATTTGGCAGTAAATTCCATGCTTTCATACCTCTATACATAACAGTTCTTTTTAAGGCATTTGACTTTACTTTAGGCAAACTAAAGTTTCCTTCAGTTGCATGCCTAGTCAAGTATTCGTGATTCTCCGAACTAAAAGTAAGGTTTGTAAATAACACATAAGGTGTTTTTAATACAGATACATTTCTAATCATAACAGTCAATGAGTATGAAAGTCTGTCTTTAACCAACAACCAGTTTAACTTTTTATTCATTGTTATGATATTTGTCCTTAAATCACACTTCAATATTATTCGGGCAGCTCTATTTTGTACATGTTGTAGTTTATGTAGCATCTCTCCTGGGGCATTTGACCAAACGACTGGGCAGTAATCCATTTGAGAAAAAATCAATGATTGGATTATCATTTTAAGAATATTTGGGGACATAAAGGTTGCATGTCTTCTTATGACTGTGATTCCTCTACCCATCTTTGCAATCATGTTATTAATATGTTTTCTCCATAATAACTTGTTATCAACCATCACTCCCAGAAGCTTGGCCTCATGTACATTCCTTATCGAGACGTTATTGATATTAATATTCAATATTTGATTACTGTTTACGTTGTAATTTGACCTCACAATCATGCTGTTAGTTTTTGCTGTATTCAATACCAGCTTATTTGCTTTCACCCATTTATCCACTCCCACTAGTTCGTTATTCATAATAATTTCTAATTCATTATTTGTTCTTGCTGATGTATATATAGTGGAATCATCTGCATGCATAATTATTTTAGTTCTTTTGAGTATGTCTGGTAAGTCATTTGTAAAAATTGAAAATAATAAAGGACCCAGGCAGCTCCCTTGAGGTACACCACATGTTACAGTTTGTTTTTCAGAAAATGCACCATTAAAATATACCATTTGTGACCGGTTAGTTAAATAACAGTCATTAATTTCCAATCTGATTCTGCTCTTTGTAATATGTCTAGAAAAAACATTTTTCCCTTTTCTGAGATAGGTGATTTCTATTTCACAGCTGACCAATTCCAGCCTTTAAAGGAAAATTCCTGTTTTTAACACTTTTAGCCCATTTTCTGTAGTGTCCAGGATGAAATCGAATGATCGACACCAACATTTTGACAATTGGTCCTGTCTCTGCTATTTGGCTCATGCAGAATCCCCCCCTGGCTGCTTCAGAATGGCTTCCATTGTGCATGTCTGATAATGTCCTTAAAACAACCTTAAACGTTCTTTTTTTAAAATATGCTACTCACCGGGTCGTCAGCGCTGTTCAAGGACGTTCCAAAAAAAGTTTTGTAAAGAAAAAACGTTCCTGTAGTGTTTTATTTAGCATTTTGTAAATCCCATTGAGTTCTGTTGGAATAGTCAATATCCCTCCGCCACCGGAAACGGAAATGGGGCCTGTTTACGCTTAGTTGTAGTCTTTTCGCAAGGCCCATGTGTTTCTGCTTCACTCTGTGTACTCCGATGTCGAGGTGCTAACGTCTCTGTTAAACACTTTAAAAAACTCTGAAAATGGAATACGAAAGGTGGATTCTTGAGGAGGACATATTGGACTTTGAGTTTGACGGTAGAGGATACCGTCGCCAACTAGTGGTCTGGAGTGTGCAACGCTTCAGATTCGAACGGGAAGCGGAAGTTTATAAGCAGTTGTGATGTATCGGAAAAAATAGTTCTGGGATTTACAAAATGCTAAATAAAACAAGACAGGAACGTTTTTTCTTCACGAAACTTTTTTTGGAACGTCATTGAACAGCGCTGACGACCCGGTGAGTAGCATATTTTAAAAAAAGAACGTTTAAGGTTGTTTTAAGGACATTATCGGACATGCACTATGGAAGCCATTCTGAAGCAGCCAGGGGGGGATTCTACATGAGCCAAATAGCAGAGACAGGACCAATCGTCAAAATTTTGGTGTCGATCATTCGATTACATCCTGGACACTACAGAAAATGGGCTAAAAGTGTTAAAAACCGGAATTTTCCTTTAATGTTTTTGAAGCCTTTGAAGGACCCGGCCTACGTGGGCTGGGTCCTCTGAAAGCTGCACCGCCTGATTTTGGACTCGGTAGGAGATCAGAGAAGCAGAAAGGAAGATAAGTAAAAAAACTAAAAACCAAAAAACAGCCAACGATCGCACAATGCTGTCCAATGATTCTACCTACTGGGAGCAAATATATAGTAAAGCTAATTGGTCCTGGCACTGATCCCAGTGGTATTCCACAGTAACAGTGGAGCATGAAGAAGATTTATCATTAATGAGAAAAAACTGAAATCTGCCAGATAAATCCGTGGCTACAATGTAGTTTGCCTTCACCAGTGTGTGCGTGAATAACTGAATGTAGCATAAAGCGCTTTGGTCAAGTCTCCTGACTTGAAATAACTCTATATAAGTACAATGCATTTAATTACTACAATCATGCTTCTAAAAGAATATTATGATCAGCTGTTTAAAATGCAGCACTGAGATCCAACAGGACGAGCACAGATACAAGTCCATTATCTGAGGCCATGAGAATATCATTAGTGACTTTCACCAGAGCTGTTTCAGTGCTATGATGAGCTCTAAAGCCAGACTGAAACTCTTCAAACAGTTCATTATGGTGGAAGTGATCGCACACTGTTTGGCAACTACTTTCTCATGAATTTCCTTCTCCATCCTATCCTCGGCTGTAAAACAACACGCTGGGTTCCTGTTGGATTAATTGTACAAGTTATTCTACTTTTAATCATATTACTTTAATCATATTATTATGCTCACACATTTTGTTATCCTTATTTCACTTATATCATAAAGAGTGTTGAAGTATTTACTTGTTTGTTCTGTACTAATGTTTTAAGTCTGTGCAGAAGCTGTGCAGAAGGAATGAGAACTGGGTGCTCAAGGTCAGCAGCCAGGGGAACCTGCACGTACACCAGAGAAAGGAGTGAAAGTTCTTATCTCATGAAAATGTATGATGTTTTTTGCGGGATTTCGGGTTTCCCAAACTGGTTTTTTTTCACCCCCCCCTTTTTCCCAGCGTCGGAAACCCCCATTGTGCTAGGGAAATCCTTAAAAAAAGGCAGGGTTTGGGGCAGAGCTTTTTTCAGAGGGGTTTTGGAAAATTTGGGAAACCCTGAACAGTCTCTGATCACTCTCCCTTGAAAAATTGAATCATACAAAAAATTCTCTGTTCTTTTTTTAAACAGGTTACTGCATTAAAATGTTTGGTGTTTAAACCCAAAACCTTTTAAAAAATTGGCCCTTCGAGCCGGATTGCAAGATACCACGCCCCCAACAGGTATGTGAGCCCCAGAAAAAGGGCCTGGGGCCGCAGCAAAGAAAAACCCTTTCCCGGGGACTGGCCCCCTCCCTTACAAGGGGCTGGGGTCCGACGGTTGAAGCTTTTCGAGGAGGGCAGGGGAAATTGGGGGGGGTGGGGGTTTTTTTTTTAAATAAGAGGGGTGAGGTTGTGGGGAAAAATTTTGGGGGGGGAGGGGAAAAATAAATAAAAATTTATAAAAAATATTTTAAAAAATATAATAATATAAAAAAAAAAAAAAAAGGGGATGGGGGGAAGGGGAAGGGGGGACAGCAAAAAAGTCCTTCACGTGGGGTCACAAAGACCCCCCCCTTTGAAACAGTTTAAAAACCCCCCCGTGAAGGAGGGCCCCGGTTTGGCCCCCTTTTATCTTAAATGTTAAATTCCCCCCAGGGGGTTAACGAGGTCCCCCTTGTTGTACTAAACCCTGAAAAATTCCTGGGACTCTATCAGGGTAAACCGGGGCAAATTTTAAAAACCATTTAAAAGGGCCGGGGGTGGGGCAGGCCCCCCCTGGGGGGTTTTGTAACAGGGCGGTCCCGGGGTTTTTTTTTGTTTTTCTGATAGGGGTTTAAAAGGGGTCCCTGGGTTTTAAAAAAAGGTTTTAAAAGGGGTTGGGGGGGTGGGGAAGGGGGGGGGGGGGGGTTGGGGTGTGGAGGGGTTGGGGGTTGTAAGGGGTGTGTGTTGGGGGAAAAGGGGAAAAAATAGTTATCACTTGGAATTTGGGTTTTAAACCAAAAAAAAAAAGGGGTTTAAAAATGGTGACCCTTTTTGGGGGGGGTTTGGGGGGGGGTAGACGGGAAAACCCACCTGAAAAGGGTTTTTGTTTGAAGTGGTTTCAAAAAAAAGGGTTTTGGGTTAATTTTTTACAAGTTTTTTGGGGAACCGGGGGGGGGGGGGGGAAAAACCCCCGGTTGTTGTAAAACCCACGGGGGGCCCAAAAAATTTTAGTTCAAAAGGGGAAAAAGGGGGAAAAGAAAAAAAAAACAAATTTTTAAAAAAAAGAAAAAAAGGAAAGATTGGAAAACCCCGGGGGTGGGGGGTTAATTTGGGGGGAAAGGGTGGGGTCGGGGACCCCATTGGGGGGTTGGGGGGCCCATTTTTTCAGGTAAAAAAAACTGGTCCCTTTAAAAAAGGCAAATTTGACCCACCAAAAATTTTTAAAAGATTTAAACAAAAAATAAAAACAAAGAAAAAAAATAAAACATTTTTGAGGGCAAAAGAAGGTTACATGCAAACCATGGCCCTGGAGTGAAATTGGCAGGAGGAGAGAGAGGGGGGGGGGGGGAAAAGCAAAGGGGGGAGGAAAAGGGGGGGAAGGGGAAAGAAAGGGGAAAGTGAAAAAGGGGAAAAAAGGGGGGAAAGGAAAAGATGGGGGGGTTTTATGTTTTTTTAAAAAAGGAGGTTGATGGGGTACGGGGGGGGGGGGTCCCTTTTCAAACCCTGATACTAAAATAAAAAATTCCCCTTTAAGGGGAGGTGTTTGCCCGCTGCAGCCGATCCCTCAGCTCTCTCACCCAGGGGGGAAATCCCCCAAACGTTTTTCCCCCCCACAACATGTAAAAAGCACCTTTGGGAAAATACCCCCCTCCTAAAGTAGTTTTCCTCCAAAAAGCTGATACCTCTCCCAGGGATTTATTATTTAGGTCCAAAGGTTCTGAAAGGGGATTGGTCAAAAACTTTAGTAAAAACCCCTTTAATGACTTTCTTTTCCCCCAACGGGCCCCCCGAGTGATGCCTGTAAAACCTTTGAAGGTAAAGGGGAAAAAGCCCTCCCCTTTCCCTTTAATAAAATTTTCCCAAAACCCCTTTTTTAGCGGCCCAAAGGTTTGAGGGGAATCCCCCAAAAACCCACCCACAGAAATTTGGTTAAAACAGAACCGGGCCCACAGGAAGATTTTGGGAAAAAGGCAGTAGAAGGAAATTCCCTCCCAAAAAGAAGGAGGGGGGGAAAAAAGAATTTTAAAATTTCACCACAAGAGATGAGGGGGTGCAACACCCCAAAAAAGTAAAATAAATCACGCCCGGCATGAAGAGAAAGTAAAAAAAAGTAAAAAAAATAAAAAAAAAGAACCCACTTTTGTTTTATCAGGGGGGAAGGGGACATTTTGGTTTTTTATAAAAGCAGTCCGGAGGGGGGGCCCGGGAGGCCGTGGAAGGGGAAAAAGATTTTGGGAAATAACAGCTAAAAAAGTTAAAAATTCCCAAAAGCGTGTTTGGGGTCATGTGGGAAAAAAAAGGCCACATAGTTTAGACACTGTAAAAGTAAACCACAAAAGCGGGGAAGCCCCGCAGGACTAAAATGAGCAACCATTTTCTATTAGAGAGATAGAGGGTAAAAAATATGGATGTTTTAAAAACCCCCTAGAAGATTTTTTTTTTTTTAGAAATGTTAAATAGACCAGAAATAGTTTGTTTGGTCCATATTCACATTATTACAGAAAGCACAATTGTTTTAACGAAAGCCCCCAAATGAACTTGGTGCTGTGCCGCTTTTTGCTTCAGCCCCGCCCTTCCCCAGCTCCAAAGTTGAGAATCCAACAGGGGTTTTTATTCTCCTATGCCCGCCCTCCAAAAGGGGTTTACCCATTTGGGGGCCCTGGGGGGGCTTGGTAAAAAAGATATGGGGGGAGGTTTAAAAATCTCCCCCACGCCACCCCCTAAACCCCAAAAACCTGAAATTGAGTTTTTTCCCCTTTAATTGAGCTGCCAAATCCTTTGGGGGGTCGGGGGGCCCCAAGCTGAAAATCCTTTTTTTTTCCTGTCATGAGGGCCCTAAAAGGGCAGGGGGGGAAAATTTGGGGGAAAATTTGGGGCCCCGGGCCCATGGATGGGAAAGGGGCCCCCCCCCCTGACAAGAAAACCTATAAAACATTCCCATTCTACGATGAGAAAATGTTAATAGAATAGACATCCATTATTTGTTCTAGGGTTCTGTCCCTCTGTTTTTTTGTTCCTTTTTCCTCTCTTTTTAAATCAGCCTTTTTGTGGCTTTTTTAGCCAAAGCATTTTTATAAAAAAACAAAATTTAATTTGCCCCAAATAAGGTTTAAATTTTGTTTTAAACCCTTCTTTAAAAATACCCCCCAACGTTTTCCTTGTAAACAGTGGAGCAGGGCAGAACAACTGAAAAAAACCAAAAAAATTTCCCAAAGGGACCTGAGACTGTCAAAGTCCGTCAGCTCAAGGTCATTTTAAAAGGCTGTGCAGGAGACCCCGCTTGTGGGGTTGAGAGACCCTAAAAAGGATCTCCTGCCGGCTGTCGTACTGATTTTACCTGAATGTCCATTTAACCCTTTTTAGCGGGGTTTTGGGTCTATGCTTTGTTTAGAAATTTAAGAGGTTTGGGCTTTCCCACATTACCATTATACTCTGGACTTTCCCAACAAACCTCCTTTAAACATCGGAGAAGCGCTGTTTCAGGAGGGAAGAAGTCTGTTAAATTTGTACACAGCCATGGGCCCCCGAATGCCTCCCTTTTTCCCCATGTGGCAAAAAGGGACTCTCCAGGCCCCTGATAAAAAACTTTTAAAAAATTTAAATTTGGAAAAATAATAAAAAAATTTAAAAAAAAATTTTAAAAAAAAAAGGGGGGGGGAAAAAAAGGGGCCCCGGGGGGGTTTGGTTTTAATTTTTTGGGAAAAGGGGGGGGGGGGGTTTTGGGGGGCCTTTGGGGGGGGGGGGGGTTTTTTTTTTTTTCATTTTTTCCAGGGTTTGGGGGGGGGGGGGGGGGGGGTTTTTTTTTTAAAAAATTTTTTTTTGGGGGGGGGGGGGGGGCAAGGGGGGAAAAGGGGGGTTTTTTAAAAAATTTTTTTTTTTGGGAAAAAAAAATTTTTTTTTTAAAAGGGGAAAAAAATTTTTTTTTTCCAAAAAAACCCCTTTTTTTAAAAAATTTTAAAACCCCCCAAGGGGGAAAAAAAGGGCGCCCCTTTTAAAAAAATTTTTTTTAAAAAAAAAAAATTTTTTTTTAAAAAAAAAAAAAAAACGTTGGAAAGGGGGGGAAAAACTTTTTTTTTTTTTTGGGGGGGGGGAAAAAGTTTTAAAGGAAAAAAATAAATTTTTTTAAAAAATTTTTTAAAAATTTTTAAAGGGGAAATTTTTTTTAATTTTTTTTTTAAATTTTTTTTTTCCCCCCTTTTTTTTTTTTAATTTTTTTGGGGGGGTTTTTTTTTTTTTGGGTTTTAAAAGGGGGGTTTTTTTTTGGGGGGGGGGGGTTTTTTTTTTTTTTTAAGGGGGGGGGGGGAAAAATTTTTTGGGGGTTTTAAGGGGTTTTTGGGGGGTTTTTTTGGGGGGTTTTTTTTTGGGGGGAAAAAATTTTTTTTTTTTTTTTTTTTTTTAAATTTTTTGGAAAATTTTTTGGGTTTTTTTTTTTTTTTTTTTTTTGGGGGGTTTTGGGGGGGGAAAAAAATTTTTTTTAAAATTAAAATTTTTCCCTTTTTTTAAATTTTGGGGGGCCCCCTTTTTTTTTTTTTTTTGGGGCCTTTTTTTTTTTTTTTTTTTTTTTCCCCCCTTTTTTGGGGTTTTTTTGGGAATTTTTTTTTTTTTTTTTTGGGGGGGGGGGGTCCCTTTTAAAAATTTTTTTTTTTTAAGGGCCCTTTTTTTTTTGGGGGGGGGGCCCCCCCTTTTTTTGGCCCCCTTTTTACCGTTTTTTTTTTCGGGGGGGGGGGGGGTTTTTTTTTTTTTTTTTTTCAAATTTTTTTTTTTTTCCGGGGGGAAAATTTTTTGGGGTTTTTTGGAAAATTTTTTTAAAAAGGGCCCCTTTTTTATACCCCCCGGGTTTTTTGGGGCCCCCTTTTTTTTTTTTTAAAAAACCCCCGGCCCCGGTTTTTTTTTTTTCTTTTTTTTTTTTTTTTAAAAATTTTTTTTGGGGGGCCCCAAAAACCCCGGGGGAAAAAAATTTTAAAAGGGGGCCCTTTTTAAAAAATTTTTTCTTTTTTTCCTTTTTCCAAAATTTTCCAAAAAAAAAAATCCCCAAAAAAAAAATTTTTTTTTTTTTTCCGGGCCCCCGGGGGGGGGGGGGTTTTTTTTTAAATTTTCCCCCAAAAAAAAAAGGGGAAAAAAAATTTTTTTGGGGAAAAAAAAAATTTTGGGGTTTTAAAAAAAATTTTAAAAAAATTTAAAAAGGGGGGGTTTTTTTTTTTTTTGGGAGGGAAAAACCAAAAATTTTTTTTTTTTTCCCTTTTTTTAAAAAAAAAAAAAAAAGGGGGGTTTTTTTTTCCCCCCTTTTTTTTAAAAAAAATAATTTTCCCAAAAATTTTTTTTTTCCCCTTTTTTTCTTCCCAAAAAAAACCCCGGGGAAAAAAAAAAAAAAATTTTTAAAAATTTTTTTTTTAAAAAAACCCGGGGGCCCAAAAAAAAAATTTTTTTTTTTTTTTTCCCCTTTTTTTTTCCCCCCCAAAAAAAAAACCCCCCCCCCAAAAAAAAACCAAATTTTTTAAAAAAAAATTTTTTGTAAAAGGGGGAAGGGGGCCCCCCCCAAAAAAGAAAAAAGGGGAAAAATTTTTTAACCCCCAATTTTAAAAAAGGGGGGGGGGGGGGGAAAAAAAAAAAAATTTAAAAAAAGGGGGGGCCAAATTTTAAAAACCTTTTTTTTAAAAAAATTTTTTTTTTCCTTTAAAATTTTAAATAAAAAGAAAGGGGGTTTTAAAAAAAAAAAAATTTTAAAAGAAAACCCCCCCTTTTTTTGGGTTTTTTAAAAAAAAAAACCCTTTTTTTTTTTGGGGGAAAAAAAAAAACCCCCAAAAAAAAATTATTTGGCCCAAAAAAAAAAAAAAGTTCCCCCCCAAGGAAAAAACCCCCCCTCTTTTTCCCCCAAAAAAATTTTGGGGTTTTTTTGGGGGTTTTGGGGGTTTTTGGTTTTAAAAAAAAAAGGGCCCCCCTTTTTTTTTTCCCCGGGGGTTTTCCCCTCCAAAATTTTTTTTTTTTTTAAAAAAAAAAATTTAAAAAAAACCAAAGGGAAAAAAAAAAGGGGAAAAAAACCCCCTTTAAAAAAAAAGGAAAACCCCCTTTAAACCCCTTTTTTTTTTTTTAAAAATTTAAAAAAAAAAATTCCCCTTTTCCCCAAAAAAAATGTTTTTTTTCCCCGAAAAAAAAAAATGGAAAAAAAAAAATAATTTTTTTTTTAATTTAAAAAAACCCCCCTTTTTTTTTTTCCTTTTTTTTTCCCCAAAAGGGGATTTTTTTTAAAAAATTAAAAAAGTGGAAATTTTTTTTTTTTAAAATTTTAAAAAGGGGGGGGAAATTTGGTTTTTAAAAAAAAAAATTTTTTTTTTTTTTTTAAAAAAACAAAAAAAATTTTACTTAAAATTTTAAAAATTTTTTTTTTCCTTTTTTTTTTGGTTTTTTTTTTCCCCCAAAAGCGTAAAAAAGGGGGAAAAAAAATAAAAGGGGGGGGCCGAACCCGGTTTTTTTAAAAAATTTTTTTAAAAAAAGTTTTTTTTTTTTTAAATTTCCCCCCCCCTTTTTTTTGGGAAAACCCCAAAAATTTTTTTAAAAACCCCCCCCCAAAAATTTTTTAAATTTGGGCCCCCCCTTTTTTTTTTAATTTTAATTTTTCCCTTTTTTTTTTGGGGTTCCAAAAGGTTTGGGGTTTTGGGGAAAAAAACCCCCCCAAAAATTTTTTCTGGCCCCCTTTTTGGGGGTTTTTTTTTTTTTTCCCCTTTTCCCCCCTTTTTTTTTTTTCCCCAAAAAGGGCCCCCTTTCCGGCCCCAAAAAGGTTTAAAACCTTTAAAATTTCCCCCTTTAAATTTTTTAAAATTTTGAAAAAAAAACCCCTTTTTTAAAAAAAAACCCCCCGGGTTTTTTTCCCCTTTTCAAAAAAATTTTTCCCAAAAAAACCCTTTTTTAAAAAAAAATTTTTTAAAAAAGCCAAAAAACCCAAAAAAAAAAGGTTTTTCCCCCCAAAATTTTGGGGCCCCCTTTTTCCCCCCAAAAAAAGGTTTTGGGGAAAAAAAAAAATTCCCTTTAAAAAAAAATTTTTTTTTTTTTAAAAGGAAAAAAATTTTTCCCCCCCCCCTTTTTTTTAAAAAATTGCCCTTTTTTTTTTTCCCCCCTTTTTTTTTTGGGGCCTTTTTTTTAAAAATTTTTAAAAAAAAAAAAAAATTTTTCCTTTCCCCCTTTTTTTTTTGGGGGGGGGGCCCCAGGTTTTTTTTAAAAGGTTTTTTTTTTTTTTTTTTTAAATTTTTTAAAAAAAAAAACCTTTTTTTTTTTTGCCCAAAGGGGGGGGTTTTCCGGGAAAAAAGGAAAGGGGGGGGGTTTTCCCCTTTTTTTTTTTTTTAAAAAAAACCAAAGAAACCCTTTTTTTTTAAAAAAAAAAAAAAGGGGGGGAAAAAGGGGGGGGTTTTTTTTAAAAAAAAAAGGGAAACCCGGGGGAAAAAAAAAAGGTTTTTCAATTTAAAAAAAAAAAAAAAAAGGAAAAAAAAAAATTCCCCCGGGGAAAAAGGGGGTTTTTTGGAAAAAACAAAAAAAAAATTTTTTTTTTATGGGGGGAAAAAAAAAAAAAAGGGCTTTTTGGAAAATTTCCCCAAACCCAAAAATTTTTTTAAATTTTCCCCGGGGGCCCAAAATTTTTTTTTTGGAAAAAAAAATTAAAGGGGGAAAATTTTAAAATTTTTTTGGGAAAAATTTTTTTTTGTCTTAAAATAAATTTAAAAAACCCCTTTTCCCTTTTTGGAAAAGGGGAAAAAAATTTTTTTTTTTTAAAAAAAAAAAAAAGGGGAAAAATTTTTTTAAAAGGTTAAAATTTTTTTGGGGCCTTTTTAAAAAAATTTTTTAAAAAAAAATTTTTTTTTTTAAAAAAATTTTTCCTTTTCCTTTTAAAAAAAAATTTTTTTGAAAATTTTTTTTCCCTTTAAAATTTTTCCCCGGGGAAATTTTTTAAATTTTTTTAAAAAACCCCCCCCCCTTTTTTTTTTCCCAAAAATTTTTTTAAAGGGGTTTTTTTTTTTTAAAAAAACCCCGGGATTTTTTTGGGGGGAAAAAAAACCCCCCCCCAAACCCCTTTTTTTCCCTTTTAAAAAATTTTAAAAAATTTTCCCGCCCTTTGGAAAAAAAACCCCTTTTTTTTTTAAAAAAAATTTTAAAGGGGAAAATTTTTTTAAAAAAAAAAATTTTTTTTAAAATTTTTTTTTTTTCCCGGGGGAAAAACCCCCCCCGTTTTTTTTCCCCCCTTTAAAAAAAATTTTTGGGAAAAATTTTTTTAAAAAATTTAAAAAAAAAAAAAAAAATTTTTTGGGTTTTTTAAAAAAATTTTTTTTTTTTAAAATTTTTTTTTTCATTTTGGGGGTTTTTTTTTTGGGGTTTTTTTAAAAAATTTTAAAAAAGGGGGAAAAAAAATTTTTTTAAATTTCCCCGGGAAAAAAAACCCCCAAACCCCCCTTTTTTTAAAAAAAAATTTTTTTTTTGGGGGTTTTTTAAAAAAGGAAAAAAAAAAAAATTTTTTTAAATTTTTTTTAAAAATTTAAATTTTAAAAAATTTTTCCCGAACCCCAAAAAAAACCCCAAAAATTTAAAAAACCCCCGGGGGGGGGGGGTTTTTTTTTTAAAAAAATTTTTTTTTGGGGGGGGGGGGGGGAAAAAAAAATTTTTTTTTTAAAAAAAAAGGGTATGTTTGTCCTGTGGAAAATGCTTCAACTCTAAGTTTGATCTTAATACTCACATGAGAATTCACACAGGTGAGAAACCTTTCTCCTGCACCGTTTGTAACAAGAATTTTATTGACAAGAGTAGTTTGACTAAACACATGAGAATTCACACTGGTGAGAAGCCTTTTTCCTGTACCACTTGTAAGAAGAATTTTATTGACAAGAGTAGTTTGACTAAACACATGAGAATTCACACTGGTGAGAAGCCTTTTTCCTGTACCACTTGTAACAAGAATTTTAATGACAAGAGTAGTTTGACTAGACACATGAGAATTCACACTGGTAAGAAGCCTTTTGTATGTCTGTCCTGTGGAAAATGCTTCAACTCTAAGTTTGATCTTAATGCTCACATGAGAATTCACACTGGTGAGAAACCTTTCTCCTGCACCGTTTGTAACAAGAATTTTATTGACAGGAGTAGTTTGACTAAACACATGAGAGTTCACTCAAGTGAGAAGCCTTTTTCCTGTACCACTTGTAACAAGAATTTTATTGACAAGAGTCGTTTGACTAAACACATGAGAATTCACACAGGTGAGAAGTCTTATTTATATCTGTCCTGTGGAAAACGCTTCACTCAGAAATCTCATCTTGATTCACACATCAATCACATACATTTGTGACAATGGTTTTAAACGAGAAGGTAATTTGATTACTCAGAAGACATTTATTGCGGCATTATATGGAATGATTATATATATATATATATATATATTAACCGAACCAAACCGAAAACCATGACCATGAAAACCGTGAACCGAACCGTTACACCCCTTATATATCCTTATATATCTATCTATATATATATATCTATATATAGATAGATTCACACATCAATCACATACATTTGTGACAATGGTTTTAAACGTGAAGGTAATTTGATTACTCAGAAGACATTTATTGCGGCATTATATGGAATGATTATATATATATATATATATATATATATATATATATATATATATATATATATATATATATATATATATACATATGTATATATATATATATCCGAACCAAACCGAAAACCATGACCATGAAAACCGTGAACCGAACCGTTACACCCCTTATATATCCTTATATATCTATCTATATATATATCTATATATAGATAGATGGATATATATATATATCTATAAACATTTGTTTCACATAAGTCGCAGCAGTTAGACGTCACAGGAATGAGCAATGGAGGCGTTTTGCATGTTTGACTGGTGATAAAATCTCTAAGGTGTTATATTGTAAACCTGGTAAATATTCAGTTCCTGGGTGAATATGTGGATATGAACATTTAAAACTTAATTATTTTTGGGCCTGAGTAAAGTAGATTCAGAGGATCAAAAAAGAACATTGCTCTAAGAAAAGATGTTTAAATTCATGATTTCTTTCTGTAATGAATGGAATAAAGTGTTATGACAACATTGGTTACAGATGTAGCAAGTTTGTGTCCATACAACAAGCAATTGAGAAGTTATAGATGTTTAAATCAAGGAAAATCCAGACTGATGCTCAACGACTTGAAGGCACAAACTAAACTGTTCATAATTTATTCTTTATGGTACGCCAGCATTCATAACATGTAGGCCAATCACTGTCCCCCAGACATCCGCCGTTATATTTTTTATATTTAATTTTTTTTTTAAATGAAGCAGAGTGTATGACGTCATCCAGGCTCGCCTGCTACTGTTCATTCATCCTGTCCGCTGAACTGCCGCTAGTTTTACTCACATGCCTGTCTAGTGTTACTGTGGTGCACCTAAATATGTGCAACCTGGATATAACCTAACAGAATATCTTCAGAACGGCTCCAAATGACACAAAACTCATGGGTGAGTACAACATGATTTAATAACGTAAAATCAAGGGCCCAATGGAAAAAAAAGAAAGAAAAGAAAGTGTTCCCCTTTAATAATGTATTAAAGAAATCTGACTCTCCTCTAGAAGTGTGAAGTTTCTGCTTTTTAAAGATTTTTTGAAAGTATAATTTTCCTTTGAACTAATTCTAATAGTTTTGTTCTTGATTCTGTAGATGTTCTATTTACCTGCTATGATTTAAAGTAACTATCACCTATTTTATACAACTGATTTTATGGATTATATTCTGCTGTGGATGTTTTTAATTATTGTAATCACTTCTAAACTGATGAACAAGCAGCAATAAAAACCTCATGGATTGTAAAAATGTGTTTCTTCATATGGTTTCACATAAATTAGAAACAATCTTTTTCCATGTTTTCTCTGATATTTTCAGCCAAACTAAAGCTGTAAAATAAATAGTTTAATGGCATTCACCTTCTGTCTTCTCCAGTCTTTCCTGTTGCTCCTCCATCAGCATTAATCTGTTTGCTTTTTAGAGCCTGAGTTCAAATCTGGCCATTGGATAAATCCTCCTTTGCTTGTTGGAGAACTTAGATCAGGAAATAATGTAGGTACGTATTCTGGCCCAGTTGGTTTGGCACCTGATAAAACAAGTGTTTCAGTTGCTATAACTGTGTGTGTCCAGAGCCGCTACAACCAAGCAACTAGAGGAATGAAGGATCTAACTATGGCTGTGTTCACAATGCAGCCTGAAGGGAACCTAATCTGATGTTTTTATTTATTAAAAATCATTACAAAATGCCAAAATGAAAGTTCAGCTTCACAGATGAACTCCAGCAAACATTTTTAGTCCAGTGGGAGGCTGAGTGCACCGTGTGCAAAGCTGGATCATTAGTTTCAGTGTCTAATAAAGGTGCTGGAGATCTCAAAGCTCACATGGACACTGAAAAACCTGAAAAAGCTCTGAGAGGTGAGAGTTATTCTGCAAAGCTGACTGAGTACTTTGTTAGACCTGGGAACATTTGTTGAAGCTGAATTTACTAATACAGAAGAGGTCATGTTTAGATTTTATTAATGTATTATAAAGGAGTTATTAATTTTCTCATTTTGTTACTGCTTGTTACAAGTATTAACAGGTATTTAGGTATAATAAAGCAGTTGATGAACCTTTGAGAAGCCTGTCTGAATCCGTCTGGAGGCTGGGCAAAGTGTCCTTTATGGAAATCTAAATATGCTCACCCTAATATATATACCTATTCTAAAAGAATTAGTTCTGTAGTTCCCATTTTTAAGCCGACTGATGTTTGCAGGAGCTGTTTTGAACTCGACTACAGAGGGACGGCAGCAGTTTATGGATCATGTTACTTCATGTTTTTGAACTTTATTAGGGAGATTCACTGAGCCTCCTGATGGGTTTTTAGGCACAAGACAATTTGGAGATAAAGGCTCTTTATCTAAACACAAATAATCCAGTAGATTGTATGTTTGACCTCCTCTGCTATGAAACACAAGCATATTTACATAAAATGATTAGATGATCAATTTTTCAACTATTTCGAAAAAGTGTTTGCGATAGGGCCAAGGATGATGGAGGTCTGTTGGTCTCTGTCTTCATCTCCCGATACGCTCTCGCCTGTGTCCGACATTTTTAAACATCTTTTTCTGAATCTGACATTGTAGCATCTAAAGAGTAACGTTTGTTTAAAAAATGTAAGGATTAGAAAGTACACATACTTGTGTCAAAATGTTATTAGCAGAGGTCAGAAGTAGGAAGAAAAATAAGCAATGGAGTAAAGTATAGATGCCTGAACAGTGTACTTAAGTACAGTAACGAAGTATTTGTACTTGGTTACTTGACACCCCTGCTGATAAATAACTACAGTTTATGTAGTTTAAACCACTTTAACACTGAAATTAATAAAAACCAAATTGAATCAGCAGAAATATCTAGAAGAGGGTCCAATGGGTCTCATCAGAAAGAACCAGAACAACATGCAGACAGCAGTGAGTGGGCGGAGCCAAGATACCTGGACAGGTCAAAGGCACTCCCACATTTGTTACAAGGCTGAAAAATAAAACTTTTACTTTACTGACATTAAATTAAATTCTTATTTTTTTTATTGCTTGTTCAATGTAACAATTTGCTGTTGAAGCTCCTCCAAAATGTTACAGCAGTGAGAAGTGATGGAGAGTTATGGTCACTGGATGATTTAAATGATAAATATAACGCCTGATTCTCATCCCAGGAATATGGACAAATTATAAATGATATCACCAAAACATTGATCAATTTAGTTCAAGGTCGCCTCAGTAATATTCCAGTTCCTAAACTAAATATATTAATGAAAGAATCAATATAATAGACGAAAAAAAAAAAAACATCTTAAAGGAGAAGTTCGGTTTTTTACACTTTAAGCCCATTTTCTGTAGTGTCCAGGATGAAATCGAATGAAGGACACCAAAATTTTGACAATTGCTCCTGTCTCTGCTTTTTGGCTCATTTAGAATCCCCCCCTGGCTGCTTTAGAATGGCTAGCATAGAGCATGTCTGATAATGTCCTTAAAACAACCTTAAACGTTCTTTTTTTAAAATATGCTACTCACCGTGTCGTCAGCGCTGTTCAATGACGTTCCAAAAAAAGTTTCGTGAAGAAAAAACGTTCCTGTAGTGTTTTATTTAGCATTTTGTAAATCCCATTGAGTTCTGTAGGAATAGTCAATATTCCGCTGCCACCGGAAACGGAAATGGGGCCTGTTTACACAGTTGTAGTCTTTTCGCTTCACTCTGTGTACTCTGACGTCGAGAATCAAGAATCCACCTTTCGTATTCCATTTTCAGAGTTTTTTAAAGTGTTTAACAGAGACGTTAGCACCTCGACGTCGGAGTACGCAGAGTGAAGCGAAAAGACTACAACTGTGTAAACAGGCCCCATTTCCGTTTCCGGTGGCAGCGGAATATTGACTATTCCTACAGAACTCAATGGGATTTACAAAATGCTAAATAAAACACTACAGGAACGTTTTTTCTTTACGAAACTTTTTTTGGAACGTCATTGAACAGCGCTGACGACACGGTGAGTAGCATATTTTAAAAAAAGAACGTTTAAGGTTGTTTTAAGGACATTATCGGACATGCTCTATGCTAGCCATTCTAAAGCAGCCAGGGGTTGATTCTAAATGAGCCAAAAAGCAGAGACAGGAGCAATTGTCAAAATTTTGGTGTCCTTCATTCTATTTCATCCTGGACACTACAGAAAATGGGCTTAAAGTGTAAAAAACCGAACTTCTCCTTTAAGAAAATTGTCAAGAATGATCTTATATCCTAATCCAATTAAGACTTTTCATGTTAAAAGATTTATCACAAAATATAGAGTTTCATTGTAAAACTTTAAATGACATTTATCCTTCCAACCAATTCATATGCGTCTAATCTAAATTCACTCTAGATAAATGTCGTCTATGTGAGCAAGAAAAGGAATGAACTGAACTTTTTTTATTGTTGTAAAACTCAAAATTTTTTATCCTCAGTTCATAACTGGTTACTCTCTTAATCTTAAACATACATTTTCTCCACGTCTACGACGATATGTGATATTATTGCCCAAGATCAACAAATAGAATTTATAATTAATAAATTATAATTATATAGACAGATAGACACCAGCACCCCTCGCCACCCCACTTGGGATTAAACTG
>NW_024038443.1:0-38326 GCF_016077235.1 Cyprinodon tularosa | reverse complement strand
AAATTTCCTTAAATCTTGTTATATACTGTATGTTATTTGAGCCTCAGGTGTAACCACCAGCACAGTCTTTAAGATCAAAACTGAGGATCTCCATCCGTTCACAAAATGCAAAGAAGAAAGATGTGAATTAAAGGACAAGAAAGTCGCGGTGAGAGGAGAAAGCCGACTTAATCTCAGGATACAAAACTCAACAATTATACTGATTCACACACAACTAAAGGATATGTGCAGCCTGTGTCCTGCTCGTTGTACTAGCTATAGGACGGTCATACATTGAAGTAACAGTTTAGCCAAACTGAAAACATGAAATCAGAGGGAAGAGCAAACACACACACAATGCCAGCTCAGCGCTGGCAGCTTTTAACAGGGGCTATCTTGCATCTACTCACACTGAAACACACACTAATGTAAATAACAGGTAGCATTGACAATTGCTGTGCGTGTGTGTGTGTGTGTGTGTGTGTGTGTGTGTGTGTGTGTGGTATTTAAAGCCAGTCTGTAATCCAGTGGCCTGTATAAATAACCTTTGTAGTATATAAACAGTTGTATGTACAAGCCTTCAACATAATAAGAGAGCTGAGCTACATGTGCAGCCCCCGTGTGTGTGTGTGTGTGTGTGTGTGTGTGTGTGTGTGTGTGTGTGTGTGTGTGTGTGTGTGTGTGTGTGTGTGTGTGTAGGGGGGAGGATTGACAGCTCTGAGCTCTGATAAAGTTTTTGAAAGTTAGCGGCTTTGAGTAAAAGTCTGTAGCAGTTTTGTCAAGGGTGGGGTTAAGGTCATCGGGTCATAAATAAAATCAAAATATCATTGATAAAATAATCAATAAAACAATCTAAGGTAATCACTCACCTTTAACAACAGTATATTATATAAATCCTAATAATCAATCAAAAAAATCCATAAAAAAATCACAGGTCATAGAACATCTATGAAAGCGGTATTGTTACTCATACAGGTTCTCAGAGGGCGCCAGAGATCTTCCTTCCTGAGGGCATGAGCTGCTCCTACACACCTGTTTCCTGTCTCCTCATTAAGAAGACCTATTTAAGGAGGAGGAGGCTGACACTTCCCTGCCAGAGTGTTTGTATTTTTTTTTTTTTTGTATTTTATATACTCTAACAATCCCAGAGGGAAATTACTACTCTGCATTTAACCCATCCCCTTGGGGAGCAGTGGGCTGCCATTGTGAGGCGCCCGGGGAGCAGTGTGGGGATAAGGGTCTTGCTCAGGGACCCAGAGTGGCAGTCTGTGGAAGATCGAACGAGGATCGAACTCACAACCTCAGGATTCAAAGCCCAATGCCCTAACCACTAGGCCACCACTCCCCCAGTAATGGTTAGCAAACCTGAGCCAGCCTGCCTGATCTAGACCCTGATTTTGTGAACCTGCCTGACCCTGTTTCTCCCTGCCTCACAGATCCTGACTTGCCTGGAAACCTGAAACTCTGGAGATTGAAATCTCTGCCTGGAATCTGCCTGCCAGCACTCAGTCTCAGTCTGTGCCTCTGCCCTCAGCCCTCTGCCTGCCGACTAGCCTCTGGACTCACAAGGTTCCCCCCCTGCTGACCAGAATCCTCTCTGAGCAGGTATTTATCCCTGCCATCAGTGAACTGCAAATTTCCTGGATCCATTCTAACTGCTCTGTCCTCCTCAGTGGTGTTCCTACCGTGACCAGACCTCAGAACCCAGAACCCGTGCATCATTCCCTTTGTTAATAAGAGTGTTTTTCTGCATGTGGGTTAGACGCCTTGAACCCAACATGACAGTCTGATGAGCAAATCCTTCAATTCAGTAACAGAAATTCTGTTACTGGACACTGCAATAGGCCCATCATATTCTGTGGTACTAAAAACACCAAGTGGTCCAGTTACCACCCATCCAAAGACCGTTTCCACTGCATACGGTCCATTATCATGACTGTTTATTATTTTCCATGGCTCTAATGCTCGAGGAACATCAGTTCCAATGAGGAGTTCAATGTCTGCCTCAATTTTCTTTAAAGGGACACTCCTGAGATGAGGCCACATCTCCAGGTCAGCTTGTGTGATGATGTTTTCTTTTGAGAAAGGTATTTTATCCTGTGTGTAAACTTTCGGCAAGTCCAAGTATGTGTAGCCCTCCAAATCTCCCACCTCTAGTTCTCTAACCTCATAGGTTCCTGCAGACCTTTCCTATCCCATTGTTCGCAGAAGTATCTCTGTTTTGCATCCTTTCAAATTTAGCCGGTTCATCAATCTTTCGGTAAAAAACGTTGCCGTGCTACCCGGGTCGAGGAAGGCATAGGTCTGAATATATTTGTCCCATTTTGCCACCTTAACTCGGACAGACACAATTGCAAGTGAACAATCTCTCCCGGGCCCGTTTGCATCACCAGCTGAAACAAGAGCGCTGCTTATGGGAGTTCCTTGAATCTCAAGTCCTGTCCCGCTTTAAAACTTTTGCACTTTTAATATGGAGTACTGTTGGATGTTTCATTCGACATGACACATTAGTCTCCTCTTATAATTTTTGCTTAAATGACCTTTTAGTAGGCAACCTAAGCAATATCCGTGACTTCTCAAAAATTCAACTTTACAATCATGTGACTCTGTTTTAAAATGCAGACAGTCAGCTAAGTTGTGTTTTCCGTGGCAGAATCCACAGTGAGGGATGATAGGACTGGGTGTGGATTCTGGAGGTGGTGGAGACAAAACTGATTGCTTTTTATTACATCCTGTTTTCTCGGTAACTATTGATGTTGCAAAGCTACTGTTCATACCTCTTATTGATTTTGGTTCACCTTTACCTCTTGGGAATGTTTTTTTGGTTGTTGTTTGGTCTTGAAGGTCTCCAAAGAATCCAGAAGCATGTTAGCATGATTTTCCACAAACTTGATAAGATCTTTAAATCTGATTCTCCTGCCAGTTTTCTGTTGTATTTCATAAGCTGTGGTTCGCCATCTTTCTCGCAGTTTGTAACGTAGTTTGGATGCTAGCAACCTTAAGTTTGATGGGATTTCAAGTTCCTCTAAGTACTGTAAATCTTGCATTGCATTACAACATCCTCTCAAATACATTGCATATGAATACATCTTTCCATCCTCAGCTTTAATCACTGGCCAGTTCACGGCTTTAGACAAATAAGCTCCAGAAACTTTCATTTCATTTCCAAAATGCTCCTTTTGTCATGATTTTATCTAAGGCTCGGGCCCATATGCAGTGAAGCCAAACAGAGAGACACAGAATAAAAGTTCAACGGGTTTTATTGAAGAGATTTGAGCTCAGTGCAGAGTTTCTCCGAACTCTGCTCAGCCAGAACTTGAAGGCGAGGGGAAGACAGACTGTTAGTTCAGGCTCAGTTGGTAATTTGATTCGTTGACCTTGAAGGAGAGGATCTGTTTGTTGACTCACGTTTCCAGAGAAGTGGAGGATCCTTGACTCCAATCTGTGTGTAGGTTTTCCAGAGTATGTCTGATTCGCTGGAGGGCGGAACAGGGTTTACCCAGAATTTGGACGGTGAAGATGGATGGAGACGCTGGTTGCCACTCAGATTTCCTGCGGTACTTGAACGGGTCGTGGTGAAGATGATTTCCTTGCTCAGAGAGTAATTTCAACGTCCTCAAAGGAGACTAGATCCAAACCTCCTGTTTGAATCCCTCGCTCAGTTTAAGACTCAGTTGATCTCTCCTGGAAGGGGAGGCCCAAAAAGGTCCAGTTTGCAGGAAGACTTCCCCAAACAGGGAAACACTCTGGCGTCGAGGTAGTGGCAACCAGCAGCCTAAGAGCACTCCGATAATGAGGTAACCGTCCGCAGGTGTGTGAGGAGGCGGACCGGAACCAGGCGCCTCCTGCTGGTGGAAGGGAGAACAACACAAAAGACAAACACACAGACTGGAGTCCTGACAGTACCCCCCCTCAACGACCGCCACCCCGGCGGTCCAGAGGAACCGGAGGGTTGAGAGAGGCGGAAATCCCTAATGAGGGAGGGCTCAAGGATATACGATCCCGGGACCCAGGAGCGATCCTCGGGACCGTAACCCTCCCAATCAACGAGGTATTGCCACCCACGCCCACGGGGACGGGCATAGACAATGCGTCGAACCGTGTAGGCTGGGTGGCCATCAATGTCCAAAGGGGGAGGGGGCTCAGCGGGTGGGCACAGGGGACTCAATGTAACAGGCTTGACCTGGGACACATGGATGCGTACAGAGGAGGGGAGGTGGAGACGGACGGCAGATTCCCCTATGGTCCTCTCCACCTCATTCGGAAAAAGCTTGCCCTATGTACGACTCCTCTCTCTGTCCGGAGCCCTTTTCCTCTTTCTTGCCTGCTCCGACATGGGCTTTCGCTGTTTTCACGCTGGTTCCGCCATGATAACTGCACAAAGATCGCCACTGTGCTAGCAACGAGCATGCTTTTAACTGGGGACGTGTAGCAATTCTCGCCGTAAAGCAAGACAGACTCTCGCGAGACTTCTGAGCCTGTGGGTGCGGGCCAAGGGCTCCTGCAATTGCAAGTGCGGTATTTCCCCCACAGACCACCAGGGCGGCCGAGAATACCTTTGTTCAACCTGAAATGACTCATTTAATCATCCAAAATGGATGGTTATGGAACACATTAATTAACTGAAAAATGTTGCATAGTGTGCCTTTAAGGGGGATGTCACGTGTGGA
Organism: Cyprinodon tularosa; assembly: GCF_016077235.1. NCBI lineage: Eukaryota > Metazoa > Chordata > Actinopteri > Cyprinodontiformes > Cyprinodontidae > Cyprinodon > Cyprinodon tularosa. The sequence continues at coordinate 33,677 of NW_024038443.1, read as the reverse complement.
GAGCCAGACCTTCTGGCCTGGGCGATAGGAAAGAGCAGCTCTCCTCCTACGATTGGCCCACCGTTGATTCTGCTGGGAGGTCCTTCCCAGGGCCATCCTGGCCCGGTTCCAGAAGGTCCAGCAGCGGCGGATGTGTAGCTGGACGGAGGGAACGACGATGTCTGCCTTTTCAGAGGGAAAAAGGGGTGGCTGGTATCCGAGGGAGATCTCAAACGGAGAAAGACCGGTAGCTGCGGAGACACTAGAATTGTGAGCATATTCTGCCCAGGACAAAGGTTGACTCCAGTTAGTTGGATCTGTTTCAGTGAGGCATCTGAGGCTGGTTTCCAATTCCTGATTCATCCTCTCGACTTGACCATTGGATTGGGGGTGGTAACCGGAAGTGAGAGAGACCTTGGCCCCAAGCGGCGAGCAAAATCCTCTCCACACCTGGGAGATGAACTGAAGCAGCTGGGCAGTTTGCAGAGCTGTAGGGAGTTTTCTCAGGGGAACTAGGTGACAGGCCTTGGAGAAGCGATCAATGATAGTGAGGATGGTTGTCATACCTTTGGAGGTGGGGAGTCTAGTGACAAAGTCACATAGCAGTGTGAGACCAGGGTCGCTTGGGGATGGGTAACGGTTGAAGCAGACCAGAAGCAGGTTGATGACAGGGCTTGTTGTGTGCGCAGGTTGGGCAGACCAACACAAACTTATTTCGGGGTTTATTCTCTGCTGTGCTTAATCTACTGGGAGAAGATTTACATCTCTCCAAAATGGTCCATTGAAGTGGAGTCTTTGGTATAGCACCTATGTGCATAAATTCCACATTGTCCTCTATGAATGTGGTTCTTGATGAGAGCTATAATATTCATTTATGCCGTCACCTAAAGACTTTTCCTGGTCCACCTCCTCACTTTGCAAGTTCTTTGTTTTAGCATTTGATGCTGCAAGATCAGCTTCTAGCTCAATTTGCTCCATCTTTAACTTTAATTTTGCTTCCTCCATTTGTAAAGCATCTTTTTCTTTCAAGGCAGCAACTTTTTCCAGTGCAGCAGCCTGTTCTGCTTTGGCCTTTTTTAACTCTGAAGAGACAGAGGAAGAACTGGATATAGAAGATGACTTTGATTTTTGTGATACATTAGATATGCTGTCAGATGGTTTGATTGTTGATTGTACAATGTCTTTTTTCCATGTTTCAACATCTTTCAAAAAATAGTTTAAATTAGTTATTCGAGGCTCAATCCAGTCATTGTAATGATTTTCCTTTTCCTCCTCTGACAAGAGCTCTTGAACCAACCTATGAGCATTTTTAAACTCATCCACGGGTTCCTTAAATGCTTGTAGTAAATCATTGACTGCATCAATATTTCCTGCATCTGTCATCAAAGCCTTTACTTCATTAATCTTTCTAGTGCAGGCTCCCAATCTGCCTCTGATGCGCTCTTTTAACATGTCCTCAGACGCAGACGTGACTTTAGGGTCCAACATTGTTAATGATCACACAGATCTTTTCACTTTCAAACAAGTTCATCATTCATTTCCTTCTTTGAAATCAACAGCTTTGCTTTCTGTAGTTATCTATCTTTCTTTGTAGCACAGCAGCGCCTTCATTGATTAATTTAGTCTTTGCACATCAGAGTGATCAGCTTGTAGCTCCCGACTTTATGCTCTTCTTCAAGTCATCGGTGAAGTTTTTTCACTTGTTACGGCTACTCTTGCATCAAATTAGTTTCCCAAAAAATCAAAAATTGCTAGAGTAGTCCTAGGAGGTTTTTCGACTCACAAAGGTGCTAGGGAAACTGGCCCGCTAATGGGCCCTGGAGCTAGGGAAACCAGCCCGCTAATGGGCCCTGGAGCTAGGGAAACTGGCCCGCTAATGGGCCCTGGAGCTAGGGAAAGTGGCCCGCTAATGGGCCCTGGAGCTAGGGAAACCAGCCCGCTAATGGGCCCTGGAGCTAGAGAAACTGGCCCGCTAATGGGCCCTGGAGCTAGGGAAACCAGCCCGCTAATGGGCTCTGGAGCTAGGGAAACTGGCGCGCTAATGGGCCCTGGAGCTAGGGAAAGTGGCCCGCTAATGGGCCCTGGAGCTAGGGAAACCAGCCCGCTAATGGGCCCTGGAGCTAGAGAAACTGGCCCGCTAATGGGCCCTGGAGCTAGGGGAAACTGGCCCGCTAGTGGCTCTGGAGTTAAGGAAACCAGCCCGCTAATGGGCCCTGGAGCTAGGGAAAGTGGCCTGCTAATGGGCCCTGGAGCTAGGGAAAGTGGCCTGCTAATGGGCCCTGGAGCTAGGGGAAACTGGCCCGCTAGTGGCTCAGGAGTTAGGGAAACTTGCCCGCGAATGGGCTCTGGAGCAGGGGAAACTGGCCTGCTAGTGGGCTCAGAAGCTGGGGAAACTGGCCCGCTAGTGGGCTCTGAAGCTGGGGAAACTGGCCCGCTAATGGGCTCTGACACTGGGGAAACTGGCCCGCTAATGGGCTCTGACACTGGGGAAACTGGCTCGCTAAAGGGCTTGGGAGGGCTGGCTGACGGGGAACTGATGGAGGTGGAAGGAAAGGGAATAGATAAAAGTAGTCGCATATCTCAGACTCCTCAATATGGGGAGTAGAGACTGACACGGGAGTGGATTTTCACTCCTGTCCTGTCCCACTCCCACAGCAAAAAATGGTGTCCCGTCCCGATCCCGGGCCAGAGTAGAAATCTAAATCCTGTCCCGTCCCACTCCTGGTGAAATTACTCCCACTCCCATCCCGCTCCCATTCAGAATGACTCCCGCTCCCGCACCACTCCCATTATTGTTGTTTTTGAGCGCAGGTGAAAAACTCAGACCGGAAGTTACTATTGGTTTGCTCCCGCTCCCGTCTGCTCCCGTTAATGTTTAATCCTGTACCGTCCCAATCCCGTGATCGTTACTAATACTGACTCCCATCCCACGGGAATCCCACGGGAATCCCGTGACCCGTGGGATTCCCGAAAAAATGTCAGTCTCTAATGGGGAGCTCTGACTGTAGGGGGTGTAATCATGGCGACTGAATTTAAACCTCTAACTCGAGAAACTAACTGCTGGTCATGGAGGTGACGACCAAGGCCATAGGGGAAACTGACCTGAAAGAGTGGGATTTTATATATATATATATATATATATATATATATATATATATATATATATATATATATATATATATATATATATATATATATATATATATATATATATATATATTATATATATATATATATATATATATATATATATATATATATATATATATATATATATGTATATATATATATATATATATATATATATATATATATATATGTGTGTGTGTGTGTGTGTGTGTTTAGGCCTACTTATTCAAAGTGTGTGTGTAAGTGCATGAGACAGAGAGGACAATTTGTACATCTACCTAAATTTGATTGACTTACTTAGTTCTTTAAAAACAAAAATAAATCATAAATTAATGTTTAATCCACATAGTTTTAAGAGTTAATTATTTTAATTAACAGTTATTAAACCTGCAAAAAGTTACTGCTAATCAAAAATTGCAAGTTTAAGTGACTTAAAAAGAGAGAACAAGATATTGGCACTCAACATTTTTAAGTAAGTATAAGTCCTAAGAGGATTTTAATCCAGCTGTAAGAAAGAGAATCAACATCTGCAAGGCAGAAAGTATCTAAAATACCATGAATACATTTAACACTAAAACTCAAATTAAGTACTCAACAAAATAACATAAATTAATCTTTTTATATTATGAAATTCTACTTAAAGACAATTAGCCGAAGCACACACCATGGATTAGAATGTACTTGAATCACATGCAGGGAGGAATCTTTTTAATGGAAGAGTTTTAAAGGAAAACAAATACTCTAAACGTTTTCTTTACATCCCTCTTTGGGGAGGAGGTTTGTTCATGTGGGACTTATTTTCCATGGGAACACAGAGGATAGTTGCTCTGCACCTGCAGACATGTTGTTGACTGTGGCTTCCTCTCAGAGCTTTGGGGTAGGGAGGGGCTCACAGCAGCTCTCATTGCTCAGTGAAGACAGTAAACTCAGAGCGAATGGTATTTTCACATTATCCCCTAACTAATTGGATGAGACACTCTGTAAAATGTTGAAGATAATGTTTTTGCAATGATGACAGCTGTTAAAATAATCTTCCCATTTGACGCGCAAGAGATGACAATTTGTTTGTTGAATACTTGGTTCTTTAAGTGAAGTCTCTCCCACAGCACCCCATGAGGTGATCCACAGGTCCTACCTGTTTGAACAACGTTTTTATGCTTCAGCGGCACCTGCTGCCAGGCCTGCTTTCAGCAGATTTTCAATTCAATTTGATGTTGAACATCTATAAACAAAGGGATTGCTGGCAGCAGCACAGCTGATATTTAGTGTTGGGCACGTTACTTTGAAAAAGTAATTAGTTACAGTTACTAGTTACTTCTCCCAAAAAGTAACTGAGTTACTAACTGAGTTATACCACAACAGTAGTCACTAGTTACTAGTAAAAGTAACTATTGCGTTACTTTTGCGTTTCTCGCCCCCGTAACCCTCACCACCCAGCCCCCACCTTCTCGCCGTGTGTTTCAAAAGCCAGCTGAATAGAGCGGACGACAAAGACAAGAACCTGCAGAGAGTTTTGCATTTATTGCAACTCAACGTAATTGACATCAGGGGGGAACGCGATGTGAAGTTTTTTAACAGGGTATTCAGATCTGGTGAGAATATGAAATTAATAACTGGGGATGTCTAATTCTGAAATCCTGTGTGTTTGGGTTGTTATAGATACTGCAACATCTATCTATCCATCTTTCTTTCTAGATGTATACTCTGTGTGTGACATAAAATATGGATCTCCATCCCTGCCACAAAGGCCATCAAATAATGTTTCCATCCATCCATCCATCCATCCATCCATCCATCCATCCATCCATCCATCCATCCATCCATCCATCCATCCATCCATCCATCCATCCAGATTTCTCCCTTTCTCCCTATAGGCTATCATTTGATCGTTCCCGCTCTCCATAGTTCTCCTGTGGCGCGAGCACAGGGCAACTGTTACGCGTCTTTAGCGAGCATGCGCGTTTCCTGTCGCTTGCGTGGTGAATCGTGCCGCCGCGCTGTGCGGAGATGCAGAGGAAACCCTATGTGATGGGGAAACGCAGCTCGACGTAACACCGGTATTTCCATGTGGAAAACGCTGTTTTGCTGCTGGAGTCATCCTCACTCTCCATCTCTCTGTGTGTGCTGTACGTTAACACCCGCCAGCGGAAACACCCACCTACCCAACTGACAGACAGAAACTCACTACACTGTAAAAACGACAACTCAAAATTGTCCACCTTACTAAGATTTTTGTATTCACTGACGATAAAATTGCCAGTTGGAACTTGAACTGTCTTTTGTGAGCCAGTTGAACTCACTTTCATAAGTTTCTGATGAAAAGTTCATCTTATTCTATAAATTAAGTTGAGTTTACTTTGAAGTTGTAGTTGACACCCAGTCCGAGCGAGGTCAACTTATCTGCGCATGCTCATTTCAAATTTGTCATGGTGGTTGCTACAGGGTTTCCATGGATTTTCCCAGGAGCTCCCTTCTAAAGTTTGGATCAGCCATCTGGTCACTCTGCTGGCGGTAACTTTCCCTGAGGACTCGTCCAAGAGAAGACTAAGGCACTGGTTTCCTGTCATCTCTGGCAATATTGCATTATTTGTAAGGTTTTCACAGGAGTTGGAAAGTAAAAAAAGATATGCTGAAACCTGATGTGCTTTAAGCAAAAGATTACTTGTTTACATGCAAAATTTGACTGGTTTACTGTCAGGGCTGCTCAGTGGTGCAGTGGGTAGCACTGCTAGCTTGCAGCACGAAGGTTCTGGGTTTGATTCCTGGCTCGGGGTCTTTCTGCAAGGAGTTTCCATGTTCTCCCTGGGTACTCTGGCTTCTTCCCACAGTCCAAAAACATGACTGTAAGTTTGATTGGCTTCTCTAAATTGTTCTTAGGTGTGAGTGTGTGCATGAATGGTTGTTAGTCCTGTGTGTGTGTGTGTGTGTGTGTGTGTGTGTGTGTGTGTGTGTGTGTCTAGTGACCTGTCCAGGGTGTACCCTGTCTCTTGCCCATTGACTGCTGGAGTGACCCCACTCGGGACAAGTGTGTAAGAAAGTGGATGATTTAATGGAGTGGGGGGGATTTAAAATAACACTTTACAGATAATAAGTTCAGATTATCTGTAGCACTCGGACTCCTTTCCGGTGAGGGTTGGACTCCACCAAGGTTGCCCTTTGTCACCGATTCTGTTCATAACTTTTATGGGCAGAATTTCTAGGCGCAGCCAAGGTGTTTAGCGGATCTGTTTTGGTGGCCTTCGGATTCCTTCTCCGGGTTGGGGAGGATGTACTGCCCCTAATGGAGGAGTTTAAGTATCTTGGGGTCTTGTTCTCGAATGAGGGGAAGATGGAACAGGAGATCGATAGCCGGATTGGTGCATTGTGTGCTGTGAAACGTGCACTGTACTGGTCGGTTGTGGTGAAGGGAGAACTGAACCAAAAAGCAAAGCTCTCGATTTATGGGTCGGTTTACATTCCTACCCTCATCTATGGTCATGAGCTTTGGGTCATGACCAAAAGAACGAGATCCCGGATACAAGCAGCTGAATTAAGTTTTCTCTTTAGAGTATCTGAGCTCTCCCTTAGAGATAGGGTGAGGAGCTCAGTCATCTGGAGAGGACGGTTGAGCCGGTTGAGGTTGAGCCGGTTGAGGTTGCCTCCCTACTTGCCTCCCTACTGAAGCTGCTATCCCCGCGTCCCGACCCCGGATAAGCGGAAGAAGATGGATGGATGGATGGATGGATCTGGCTGCAGCATTTTGGATCAGCTGAAGACTTTTAACTACAGTCTATGGAGTTCCTGGTAAGACAACGATAGAATAGTCCAGCCTTGAAGCAACAATGTTATTCTTGTTACAGTAGAACTTTCATATGACATGTTGACATTTAGTAGCTTTACTGAATGTGTATATCAGATATTCATTTTAGACAGATCAAATGGCATTTGGTTTTTTTCATGGCATGTTGGTTTGTAGTTTTTTGACCCACATGAAGAATCACACAGGGAACCAGTGAGTTTTAACATTTTATTTACAAAAAGCAACAGAGAACTGCAGATAGTCAGTTAAACCTTTTGTTTGGTCTAAAAGGAGAAAGCAGACTGATCACAAAAGAGTTGGTTGATGACAACTGATGACTTATTGATTTGCTTACTTGAGAGATGATGGGGAGAGGAAAGCATTTGACTCAGCGGGTTTGACAGACTGTACCCCTGAGGTCATGGAGAATGTGAGTGTGATCAGAGATTGTTATACCTTCAGACACATTCTGGTGGAGAGCAGGCAAGTAGGTAAAGAAGACTGAGAACTGTTTCGCAGACGTAAGACCTTTTAGATGAAGACTGGAGATGAACTGAGGTTCATTGGTTGCCTGGAATAATAACAGTCTAACCCTGGTTTAGGTCTTTGGCTGTAACGCCATCAGGAGTAATAATCCAGTGAAGAAAGATAATTCTTTGTTTCCATGTTTTGACGTTTTGGTTGAGAAAAATTCTTTGGTGTGCAGTAATATGGGTTGGCTCAGGCACTAGCAAAGTGACACAAAGCCCACTTACACCAGAAAGACAGCAAAAACCCAGACACCCTAACATTTTATATCGGCATGCAATATTACTATGCACGTTAAGCTTTTATGTGATTACTGTGCGTGAGTTAAACAGTAATCAAACTGACATAAAAGGTGTGGTTTAAGGTTTTCTCAAGGAAAATATGAAAGAGGGTAAACTGGTTGGATCAGCGAGAGTATACAAAGTTTTGTAAAATTGTAGAGAAATGTTCCTCCTTAAAAATGCCTGGCAGCAAGGATGCAACATGTTTGAACAGGAGGTGTAAAACATGAGCAAGAAAAAAGGAGTGTTGCACTAACTCCACCCACAGTTAGACTGTATAAAAACGTTTGTATCTGAACTTCCCCCAGTTTTTTGTTTCTGCAAACACACTGATCTGCATTGGACATTTAGAGCTGTAAGTACTTGTGCGTCGACAGATTAATGAAAATGATCATATGAAAGATTATTTGTATAGAGTTAACTATTGCTGGGTCATTTGCCACATTAATGCATGTACAGAATTGAATGCATATCATTTATTTGGACTATCATCTATTTCTTTAAGAAAAATGAGCAAAAACCATTTGTCAAGGAATGACGAGCTTCGCAGGGGAGACTACCTAATGTCCAACAATGGACAATGGAAGGCACTTTTCCAGGTAATAATCTCAGGTGTTATTTGATAATCCGGTTATACATTTCATGGATCAATTTGATTTAAAGTCTTTAACAGTGCAATAAAATTTGCATTTGTAGGATGATGGAAACTTTGTGATCTATGGCTGGAAGCCTGTGTGGGCCTCAGATACCTGTGGGTCTGATGCAGTCCGCCTGGTCATGCAGGAGGATTGTAACCTGGTCATGTACAATGAATCTAACAGGCCTAAATGGGCCGTCGACACAGACACACCTGGCTCTCATGTTTGCCGTCTTCAACTATCTGATGATGGGAAATTGTGTTTGTATAAAGATGCCACAGAATTGTGGAACTCCACCATTTCCAAAGGGGAAAAGAAATGAAAAAACACAAAAAATTAATAAAAATCTTACAAGAAATTCCTGGGTTTGTTTTTATTTCTTTAAATATTGTTAAAAAAAATATCCTAGAAGCCATCCATCCATCCATTTTTTCCATCCTCATTGTTGCCAACTCCTCAGCAAGCAAAGTCACTATTGGCTGTCCTTAATGTTGCTAGAAGTTAGTAGATGAGGTATTTGCCTAATTGGTATAGTTGGTACTTCTTTAATCCAGCTGTAAGAAAGAGAATCATCAACATCTGCAAGGCAGAAAGTATCTAAAATACCATGAATACATTTAACACTAAAACTCAAATTAAGTACTCAACAAAATTACATAAATGAATCTTTGTATGTTATGAAATTCTACTTAAAGATAATTAGCCGAAGCACACAGCATGGATTAGGATGTACTTGAATCACATGCAGGAAGGAATCTTTTTAATGGAAGAGTTTTAAAGGAAAAAAAAATATGCTAAACGTTTTCTTTACATCCCTCTTTGGGGAGGGGGTTTGTTCATGTGGGACGTATTTTCCATGGGAACACAGAGGTGAGTTGCTCTGCACCTGCAGACATGTTGTTGACTGTGGCTTCCTCTCAGAGCTTTAGGGTAGGGAGGGGCTCACAGCAGCTCTCATTGCTCAGTGAAGACAGTAAACTCAGAGCAAATGGTATTTGCACATTATCCCCTAACTAAGCTTAAAACTACAACTTTCTACAGCATTTCCTTTTTGGATGACATTATGGGTGAACATAACTTTGTTGTTTATACTTGCATAGATATGTTCGAATAGATCAAGATGGCAACTTAAAGAATCTGGAAATTGTACCATATGACAAATTATGCAGAGTTCTACAATTCTATTCCTCATTGGATATATTGGCTAAAAAGAAACTGTATGCATGTGGTGTTATTTTAAAAATCATCCATTGTCTATCTATTCCATCCTTCCATCCATATAACTATACATATTATTAGAACTATCTATAGTTTATTAACCTAAATAAAAACATATATACAATAAAATGTACAGCAATTTTACTATTTTCCAGATTCAAAGAAAGCTAAAAAGAAGTAGGTAGCTTAAATCCCTTTTAAAAGGAAGAAACCTCCAGCAGAACCAGGCTCAGTGTGAGCGGCCATCTGCTGAGGCCGACTGGGGTTGAAGGAGACGGAAGCGAAGATACAAACGTTTGTAGTCGTTTTGTCAAGGGTGGGGTGTCGTTAAGGTCATCGGGTCATAAATAAAAACAAAATATCATTGATAAAATACTCAAAAATACGATCTAAGGTAATCACTCACCTTTGACAACAGGATATTATATAAATCCTTATAATCAATAAAATAAATCTATAAAATATTACAGGTCATAGAACATCTATGAAAGCGGGATATTATGTAAATCCTACTATTCATTATACACATATATATATATATATATATATATATATATATATATATATATATATATATATATATATATATATATATACATATATATATACATATATATATATATATATATATATATATACATATATATATATATATATATATATATATATATATATATATATATATATATATATATATATATATATATATATATATATATATATATATATATATATATATATATCAGTACAAATCAGTTTATCTTCATCTACACCAAGTTCTTGCTTTACGGTAAGACAATGAAGGATGGATTTTTTTCTGGTGAACTGCTAGGAAGTCACACCTCTCTGCCAATCTTCTCTGCTGCTTCTTTCTGCTCTGCCTGCTGGAGATGGGAACCAGGTGGACTCAATCTCTGGCAATAAAAGGCTACGTTCACACTGTCGGCCTGATGCTCAATTCCGATTTTTTTGCAAAATCCGATTTTTTTACGTTGTCGTTCATATTTACAAATATATGCGACTTGTATGTGATCTCCTGTATGAACTGCAGTCATACAATGCAGGTGTTCTGCATGCTTGGTATAGGACGCAATGACGTCACAGGCCAGCATGCTCTTTTTTTTCCGGAAGTAAACATGGATGGTAGTGCCGGAGCCCATCTAGCGATCTTTTCCAACCATACAAAACACAATCTTTTCAATATGGTTAAACATAAATACTGCTCTCCGTATCATTATCTGCATGGTTGTTGTTTTTCTTGCAGCTTCTGCGTAGCAATACACAGAATAGTGACCTTTGTCGGGTATTAACGGGGGTCAGGTCGGATGAATCCGACCTGGAAGTTCAGACTCAGGTCTGAACGCATTTGAAAAGATCAGATTTGTATCGGATTCAGGACCACATAGCCAAGTGGCCTGGGTCAGATTGGAAAAAATCGGATCTGTGTTGTTCAGACTGCAATGAAAAGATCAGATCCAGGTTGCATATGTGCAAAAAAATAGGATTTTGGTCACTTTAGCTGCAGTGTGAACGTAACCAAAGAGTGTACTTTTGGTGTGGCTGACCTCTCACTCTGGTTTGAGGAAGTAACACAGCATGCAAGGCAAACATCTATGGAAGCAAATCGTTACCATATTTAAAATGAAAAAGCATTTCCAGAAATGCTTTTTCATTTTAAGAATATGGCTGCATTATTTGACTCATCAATAATCCTGTTTGCATCTTTATGTTCTTTTTTAACACCACTCGTCCTTTTACTTAATTAAAATGAAAAAAAAAGGCATTTGAGATTTATTTTTCAATATGTTCCCCAGCAAATACATACCAAAATTCCATTTGAAATGTAAAATTTGAAAATGAAAAAGCATTTCCAGAAATGCTTTTTCATTTTAAGAATGTGGCTGCATTGTTTGGCTCATAAATGAAATTAGTAATCAATCATCATATTTGCATTTTAATTTTCTTCTTCAAGACTGCTCATCTTTTTACTTAATTAAAATGAAAAAGAAAAAGACATTTGAGATTTATTTTTCAAAATGTGCCCAAGAAAAATAAATACCAAAATTCAATTTGAAATGTAAAATTCGAAAATGGAAAAGCATTTCTGGAAATGCTTTTCCATTTTAAGAATGTAGCTGCTGTGGTAATGTGGCCTTTTTGTTAAGTTTATTGCATGTATTCTAATTTTTGATTTTCTTTATTTTTGAACTTGTTTGCTTGTTTTTAATTTTGTGTGTTGCATGTTTTTTTGGGATTTTGTTTGGAGGCCACATTGCCACTCACACCTGGACACGCCCACAGTAACGGCACAGGTGTTCCCAATCAACCAAGCAGCGTGCCGACTGGGACGCTGATTAAAAAGGCAGCTGTTTGGTTGCAGAGAGACACCGGACATGGGAAGGTTTGGTTGGGGAGACACACCGGACATGGGAAGGCCGATCTTGGAGGGAGCCGGACGGAGCGGGTGAAAGAGAAGCAGCAGGAGAGGTTTGGGAACTGACGGCAGAAGGCCGCTGGAGCGAGGTGCAGAGACGCACACCGGAGCGAGGTGCAGAGACGCACACCGGAGCAAGGTGCAGGGACGCGCACCGGAGCGAGGTGCAGAGACGCACGCCGGAGCGGGGTGCAGGGACGCGCACCGGAGCGGGGTACAGAGACGCGCACCGGAGCGAGGTGCAGAGACGCACGCCGGAGCGAGGTGCAGGGACGCGCACCGGAGCGAGGTGCAGGGACGCGCACCGGAGCGAGGTGCAGGGACGCGCACCGGAGCGAGGTGCAGGGACGCACGCCGGAGCGGGGTGCAGAGAGGCCCGTCATGGGGCGAGGCGCAGAGGCACGCTGGCGAGAGGCGCGTGTTGGAGGAGACCTCGCAGGCCAGCTACGCTGGAGAGGCCCACACGCGGACGAGGATCCAGCGCTGGGGTGGACGGTGCCCTCCATTATACCCGCCAAGTGCACGTCTTTTAACAGACTGGGCCATTGACTCTGCTGCTCTTCACCATCTGGATTTTTATCTTTCTTTTTAATCTTTTCCCTTTTAACTTGTCTTTTTATCTTTTTTTTATTGGACTTTAATCTATTAAACTTTTTAAAGCCCTGCTCACAATCGCTGCAGTCTGTTTGGTTTTTATGTTTTTTTTTAAGATCATCGCACCTCTCGGGTGCCACACTGCATTGTTTGGCTCATAAATGAAATTAGTAATCAATAATCCTGTTTGCATTTGCATTTTCTTCTTCAAGACTGCTCATCCTTTTACTTAATTAAAATTAAAAAGAAAAAGACATTTGAGATTTATTTTTCAAAATGTACCACAGCAATTACATACCAAAATTCAATTTGAAAAGTAAAATTTGAAAATGAAAAAGCATTTCCAGAAATGCTTTTTCATTGAACAATACCTCCTTAACGACGAGCCTTAACAATAATAGACAGGTTTCAGGTATTACAGGAGACAATCCCCCCCCTTTAACGAAAATCCCCCCCTTTAGTGACCGACCTTCAGAATCATAGACAGGTTTCAGATATTACAGCCTAACAATGGAAGCAAACGACCCACTGATCGGTTACCATTTGCATGTTTCCAAGTGATACAAGGCTTTGTCTATATAAGACTCAAACTCACTGTGGATCCAGACATTTGAATTGAGAAAGCTTCCTGGAGAGGTGGCGAAACGTCTTCAAATCTTGGAAACCAAGTCCAGATATTTTTGGAACTTTTACGGAATGACTATGACATGGAAGACTGAGAATCTCCATCAGTATAGAACTCTGCATAATTTGTCATATGGTACAATTTCCAGATTCTTTAAGTTGCCATCTTGATCTATTCGAACATATCTATGCAAGTATAAACAACAAAGTTATGTCCACCCATAATGTCATCCAAAAAGGAAATGCTGCAGAAAGTTGTAGTTTTAAGCTTAGTTAGGGGATAATGTACAAATACCATTTGCTCTGAGTTTACTGTCTTCACTGAGCAATGAAAGCTGCTGAGAGCTCCTCCCTGCTCCAAAGCTCTGAGAGGAAGCCACAGTCATCAACATGTCTGCAGGTGCAGAGCATCTCTCCTTTGTGTTCCCATGGAAAATAAGTCCCACATGACAAACCCCTCCCCAAAGAGGGATGTAAAGAAAACGTATTTTCTTTCCTTTAAAACTCTTCCACTAAAAAGATTCCTCCCTGCCTTGCAGATGCTGATGATTCTCTTTCTTACAGCTGGATTAAAGAAGTACCAACTATACCAATTAGGCAATTACCTCATCTACTAACGTCTAGCAACATTAAGGACAGCCAATAGTGACTTTGCTTGCTGAAGAGTTGGCAACAATGAGGATGGAAAAATGGATGGATGGATGGATGGCTTCTAGGATCTTCTTTTAACAATATTTAAAGAAATAAAAGCAAACAAGTTATTTCTTGTAAGATTTTTATTTATTTTTTGTGTTTCTTCATTTCTTTCCCCCTTTGGACATGGTGGAGTTCCACAGTTCTGTTGCATCTTTATACAAACACAATTTCCCATCATCAGATAGTTGAAGACGGCAAACATGAGAGCCAGGATTGAATGTGTCGCTGGCCCATTTAGGCCTGTTAGATTCATTGTACATGACCAGGTTACAATCCTCCTGCATGATCAGGCGGACTGCATCAGACCCATAGGTATCTGAGGCCCACACAGGCTTCCAGCCATAGATGACAAAGTTTCCATCATCCTACAAATGCAAATTTTAGTGCACTGTTAAAGACTTTAAATCAAATTGATCCATGAAATGTATAACCGGATTATCAAATAACACCTGAGATTATTACCTGGAAAAGTGCCTTCCATTGTCCATTGTTGGACATTAGGTAGTCTCCCCTGCGAAGCTCGTCATTCCTTGACAAATTGTTTTTGCTCATTTTTCTGAAACAGAGATAGAATGATAGTCCAAAGTAAATGATATGCATTCAATTCTGTACATGCATTAATGTGGCAAATGACCCCAGGATAGTTACTTTATACAAATAAGCTTTCATATGATCATTTGCATCAATCTGTCAACGCACAAGTACTTACAGCTCCAAATGTCCAATGCAGATCAGTGTGTTTGCAGAAACAAAATACTGGGGGAAGTTCAGATACAAACATTTTTATACAGTCTAACCGTGGGTGGAGTTAGTGCAACACTCCTTTTTCTCTTCCTCATATTTTACACCTCCTCTTCAAGCATTTTGCATCCTTGCTGCCTTTTTTTTTTACAAAACTTTGTATACTATCGCTGATCCAACCAGTTTACCCTCTTTCATATTTTCCTTGAGAAAACCTTAAACAACACCTCTTATGTCACTTTGATTACTGTTTAACTCACACACAGTAATCACATAAAAGCTTAATTTGCATAGTAATATTGCATGCCTATATAAAATGTTAGTGTGTCTGGGGTTTTTTCTGTGTTTCTGGTGTGAGTGGGCTTCGTGTCACTTTGCTAGCGCCTGAGCCAACCCATATTACTGCACACCAAAGAATTTTTCTCAACCAAAATGTCAACACATGGAAACAAAGAATTATCTTACTTCACTGGATTATTACTCCTGATTGTGTTCCAGCCAAAGACCTAAACCAGGGCTAGACTGTTATTGTTCCAGGCAACCAGTGAACCTCAGTTCATCTCCAGTCTTTATCTAAAAGGTCTTACCTCTGCGAAGCAGTTCTCAGTCTTCTTCACCTACTTGCCTGCTCTCCACCAAAATGTGTTTGCAAGTATAACGATCTCTGATCACACTCACATTCTTCTTGACCTCAGGGGTACAGTCTGTCAAACCCGCTGAGTCAATTACTTCCCTCTCCCCATCATCTCTCAAGTAAGCAAATCAATAAGTCATCAGTTGTCATCAACCAACTCTTTCATGATCACTCTGCTTTCTCCTCTTAGACCACAAAAAAGGTTTAATTGACTATCTGCAGTTCTCTGTTACTCTTTGTAAATAAAATGTTAAAACTCACTGGTTCCCTGTGTAATTTTTCATGTGGGTCAAAAAACTACAAACCAACATGCCATGAAAAAACAAATGCCATTTGTTCTGTCTAAAATGAATTTCTGATATACACATTCAGTCAAGCTAATAAATGTCAACATGTCATATGAAAGTTCTACTGTAACAAAAATAACATTGTTGCTTCAAGGCTGGAATATTCTATCATTGTTTTACAAGGTACTCCATAAACTGTAGTTAAAAGTCTTCAGCTGATCCAATATGCTGCAGCCAGATCCATCCATCCATCCATCCATCCATCCATCCATCCATCCATCCATCCATCCATCCATCCATCCATCCATCCATCCATCCATCCATCCATCCATCCATCTTCTTCCGCTTATCCGGGATCTCATTCTTTTGGTCATGACCCAAAGCTCATGACCATAGATGAGGGTAGAAATGTAAATCCACCTGTAAATCGAGAGCTTTGCTTTTTGGCTCAGTTCTCTCTTCACCACAACTGACCGGTACAGTGCACGCAATCCGGCTATCTTTCTCCTGTTCCATCTTCCCCTCATTCGAGAACAGGACTCGAGATACTTAAACTCCTCCATTAGGGGCAGTACATCCTCCCCAACCCGGAGAAGGCACTCTACCCTTTTCCGACTTAAGACCATGGTCTTGGATTTGGAGGCACTGATCCTCATCCCGGCCGCTTCACACTCGCTTCACAAACCGCTCCAGTGAGAGCTGTAGATCACGCCCTGATGAAGCCAATAGAACCACATCATCTGCATATAACAGAGATGGAATCCGAAGGCCACCAAAACAGATCCCCTAAACACCTTGGCTGCATCTACAAATTCTGCCCATAAAAGTTATGAACAGAATCGGTGACAAAGGGCAACCTTGGTGGAGTCCAACCCTCCCCGGAAACGAGTCCGACTTACTGCCGGCAATGCAGACCAGGCTCTGACATTGGTCGTACAGAGACCTAACAGCCCTTAATAAAGGGCCCGGTGCTCCATACTGGTTAGGCAAACTCCAGTGCACCCTCTAGAATCCTGCTGAGGGTGTAGACCTGATCCAGTGTTCCACTGCCAGGATGAAAACCACACTGCTCTTCCTAAATCCGAGATCCGACTATCTGACGGACCCTCCTTTCCAGAACCCCGGAATAGACCTTACCAGAGAGGCTTAAGAGTGTCATTCCTCTGTAGTTGAAACACACCCTCCGGCCCCCTTTTTTTTAATAGAGAGACCACCACCCCAGTCTGCCAATCCAGGGGAACTGCCCCTGATGTCAACGCAATGTTGCAGAGCTGCATTAACCAACACAGCCCCACAACATCCAGAGCCCTAAGGTGTCTAAGGCTGTAACTTTCCCAGCAGACCCTCACAATACGTTTGGGCCTACCAGATCTGACCAACATCCTCCCCCGACATTGGAGCCAACTCACCACCAGGTAGTGGTCAGTGGAGAGCGCCGCCCCTCTCTTCACCCGTGTGTCCAAGACATGTCTGCAGCCACAGTTCGGATGAAAAATAAAAAGAGAGATCATATATCTCCTATCCTAGCCTCTTTTCATTGGCTTCCTCATAGATCCAGAATAGAATTTAAAATCCTCCTTCTCACATATAAAGCCTTATCAGAGATCTGATTGTTCCTTATGTTCCTAACAGAGCACTTTGCTTTCAATCTGCAGGTTTACTATTGGTTCCTAGAATTTCTAAAAGTAGAACAGGGGGCAGATATTTTTTATATCAGCAAGGTGACATTTAAAGTCACCCCGCCAGTTAGCTGTAAAGGTGCCTAAGATGCAGTGTTGGATAGTGAGGTGTCATGGAAGACTGTCCAATGAAAACTCGATATCTGTGTTCCAACTGTGTCAGTGTTGTGAGTGAAGGCAGAAGCTAACTCCAGCACCATGAGCTGTGCATTTGGCTAAAGATTGAACTTCGGAATAAAGTCCAGTTGTTTTGTTTTTTAATTTTTTGGAAAGCTAGAGATTGAAGTTATTGTCTGAAAGTTAATTTAGATAATTTTTTTTAAGTGTAATTTTTTATTTTTACTTTTAAGTCAAGAGTACTTATTAAGTTTCAGGCAATCAGTTTCCACAAATATTTTATGTTTGGAGTGAAATGATTTTGAGTTTTATCAAGTCTATGTTTTTGAGTCATGTTTAATGAGAAGATTGAAAGAAAAAACTAATAAATGTTAAGTTCATTAAACATAAAAACCTGTGTCTTCATACTTGAAATGATTAAGTTTGCTTGAGTTATTTCAATGAGAGAGATGAATGAACATTCTGTGTTTTGAGTTGGCTTAATTGGCAAATGTAATTTAATTTAAATGTACATTTAAAATAAACTCCAAACATTTCAGCTCTGTCATACTCAAATGTTTCAGTTTTAGAACTCAAAAGAGTTGTGTCAATGATCGCCTTACTTTTTTTCAGTACTGTTAACTTATTCGGTGTTACAGTGTACCCGTTTTAGTCCGTGAGGGAGATACCCTGTCTACTTTTAAGTGTAGGTTTAAAACTTGCTTTTTTTTAAGCTTATAGTTAGAGGGGCTATCATTATCCTGAGCTATCTCTTTAGTTATACTGCTATAGGCTTAGGCTGCTGGAGGACATAGGGACCCCTATTTCATCATTCTGCTTCATTCTACCTCTATTCTCCCACTCTGCAGAATTTGTTAGTTCCATCTCTAACGTTCTGCTCTCTCTGCTTTTTCTCAGCTTCATCTGGTCTGTTCCTGTTTGGCTGTGACACCATCCTGGAGAGAAATATCAGCTGTGCTGCTGCCAGCAATCCATTTGTTTATAGATGTTCGACATCAAATTGAATTAAAAATCTGCTCAAAGAACGCCTGGCAGAAGGCGCCGCTGAAGCATAAAAACGTTGTTCAAACAGGTAGGACCTGTGGATCACCTCATGGGGAGAGACTTCATTTAAAGAAACAAGTATTCAACAAACTGTCATCTCTTTCCTGCCAAATGGGAAGATTATTTTACAGCCGTCATTATCGCAAAAACATGATCTTCAACATTTCACAGAGTGTCTCAGCCAATGAGGTTCTTTGGTAAACATCTTATCTCATGCAGGCTCCATATCAATCTGTAACTGGAGCCACAATCTGATGATGTTAGATGGAACTATTCACCATTGTTTATCTTCAGTGCACATGGGTGCTGGACTGATTTTATCTGTCGATGCCACAAGACTTTTGGCAAAAAAATCAGTTTATCTTTGGAAGTTTTTCCTTTTTTAACAGAAACACAAAGTACGTATATATTCAAACATAGCAACTAGGCCTAAGTGAACTCTCTCTATAAAAAGGATGATAACCTTTTGATCCCCGTCAGTACCTCTTCATTTAATTCTGTTTCATTTAAAATGTTTGTATTTTTAACATCTAAAAATGTCTAACCTAGTGACCTAGTGACTGATATTTTTCATTATTCACACAGAACTAGAAAGAACTCTCCTGAATGAATCAGGAAAAACAACAGCGTGAATGGTTTTATGGAAGCCAAAGGACACTATATCTGTGTTCGAAATCCTGGGCTGCATCCACCAAGGACGCAGTCTACCTAGACTGGATCCTGAAGTCCTTGAAAATAAGGAGACCGGAAGAGTTTTGGCTGTGAATTCGAACAGGTCTACCCTTTAGCAGGTTTTACAAAGTTGACCACATAGCAGGAAAAGAATAAAAACCAAAGTTTCCAAAACTGTTTGTTTATTTATTTATTGTTTATTATAAAGTGAACAAAGACTACAATGATGAGAATCCAGAGTGGAATAAAGGTTCCAACCACCGGGAGCAGGAACAAATAAAATCAAATGTAATGATAGAAACCTTAGTCAGTTAAATAACATGCTGCTGTAATTTTGCACATCTCTGATGTTGCTGCTATTTTCAAATATCCATTACTGCTGTTAGGTTTATCCTTTTATACATCATGTGCATTGTTATTTTGTTAGTCAGATTAGACAGAGAGGAAGGCCTTCCTTCACATTGTGGATGTCACAGTGTGTATGGAGGTCATCTAATCGGGACAGCCTTCGTGTCTTTAAGAATACACAGGATATGGGCACATCTTGGAGCCGGTCTGATAGGAGAGCTATCTGTAACCCTGAAGCATAGAAGCAAGCTGTGTGAAGTCCAAGACATGGATAGCGTGTCAGTTTCTGATACGGACAGCCAAGCATCCACATGATGCAACACAGACTTAGAAGGTATAAGAAGCAGGAGATTACCTTGTTTGGGGCTCAAACTTTGCCGGACGCTCGCGGACGGGATTTTTGAGACCACAGCTGTGCAAGCTCTAAGCATTTTTCTCTGTCATGTAACGACCTGATCTGGAATAAACTCTGTCAGTTTTTACTCCTGTTTTTATAGTCCTTTTTATATGGTTTTACCCAGTTTGAGTTAACAGTAGTAAATAACTTGGTCCCAGGAAAAGAACCGGTGAGAAGGCCCCCGGGGCGCTGCAGCCTTTTCTTCCAAGGGGACAAATCCTTCTCATTTTAACACTGCAAAAATGTCCATAGCTGGATATTGGTTATTTATTCTCCAGTTTTATATTGTTAAAACACTTTACAGAATTGTATTGTTTATATTTTAACTCTTCCCTATTATCTTATTCGTATACATTTTTCTAAGGTTCACATTTGTGTGACCATTTTCAATAATCTTTCTGCTGCTGTAAATTTTCCCATTCTGGGACAATAAAGGGATTTTCTATTCTATAAAAGGGGTAAAAATATATAAGTAAATCTAAAAAATATATTGTGGCGGACCACTAGGGGGCTCCACTCTCACTCAGTGGGAGGTTGAAGTTATGTTTGTTCGGATGTGTATATATATGGGTTTTCTGTACAGTTGCTCTCAGTTGCATTAGAGTAAAGAACTGTTTAAACCTGCCTGTTTTGTGTCGTCATCTTCACTCCTCCACATTGGTGACCCCTGTGAGCCAACATGTCCACATCTGATGGCCTGCCCAGCTCCTCTCAGCCGATCGCCCTTTCTGTTGGACCTCCACCGCCTTCGCCGGCTTCTTTTGCTGTGGCCGTTAAGATCCCGGATTTCTGGCTACATGATCCGAAATCATGGTTCTTCCATGTCGAAGCACAGTTTGCTCTTCGTGGAATCTCATCAGACGACATAAGTACCACTATGTAGTTTCAGCGCTGGATCCGCCATCCACCAGGCGAGTAATGACCCTGCTTTGCAACCCTCCGGCGGACAGAAAGTACAGCGCCCTCAAGCACCTGCTTCTCCGCCATTACTCCCTGTCCGACGCAGAACGCGCTGAGAAGTTGCTTTCTCTCTCGGGGTTAGGGGATGGCTCGGATTTGGAGCTGATGGAAAGCATGCTGTCCTTGCTGGGTGACGATGATGGTGGATTCCTTTTCATCCACCTGTTCCTGCGGATCGCTCTGGCTAACTCTTCCCTGCTGCGGGAGAAGGATTACCGCTGGCGGGGGAAGCTGATCGCATCCTCCTGGCTTCCAAGACCTTCACGGGAAACTACAGCAGCTTCTTCTGAGCCTTTGCCCACTTCAGCAGTCGATCAGCCGTCGGTGATGGCAGCGATCGCCACCAGGAAATGCCGGCTCTTTGTTTTTACCATCAGTGCTTCGGCGCAAGGGCGCGACGCTGCCTCCCGCCCTGCGCCTTTAAGCTGCCGGGAAATGAACAAGCCGACGCCTGCTAGCAGCCGCGGCCGTCGGCCATAAGGAGAGGCTGCTCTTTGTTGAGGATTTGCGATCCGGGAGACATTTTCTGGTGGATTCGGGTCCGCAGAAGAGCCTCGTTTCCCCGGCAGGCTCCGACAGGCTTTCTAAGGGCTGCGGTCCCCAGCTGACCGCCGCTAACGGTTCTCCTATCAGAACATTCGGAGAAAGGTTGGTGACTGTCTGTTTCAATGGGCGTGACTTCCAATGGAACTTTGTAGTAGCTGCGAGCTCTGTCCCCATCACAGGGGCTGACTTTCTCTGTGCTCACGGCCTGCTAGTGGACATTGCAAACAGGCGTTTAATTGATGCTGTGTCTTTTTCCTCACTGCCTTGTATAACGCGAAGAGCTGGACCATTAGTACATACTAATTTTTTAGCTTCAGAGGACGCTTTCCAGCGTTTATTGTCAGATTTTCCTTCTCTGACTCTTCCCAATTTTTCAAACACTGACACAAAACACGGGATAGAGCATTATATCCCCACGACTGGTGCTCCAGTGTTTGTGCGTGCGTGCCGGCAAAGCTGGCTGTTGCGCGGGAGGAGTTTGCCAACATGGAGCGTTTAGGGATCATGCGGCGCACCAACAGCCCCTGGGCGTCACCGTTGCACATGGTACCTAAGTCGGACAGCCAGTGGCGGCCTTACGGGGATTTCCATCGTCTAAACAACGTCACAGAGAATGGCCTTTATCCTATCCCCCACATCCAGGATTTCTCTGTCCATCTCGCCGGGACATCTGTTTTTTCTAAAGTGGATTTGGTGTGGGGTTATCACCAGGTTCCCATGAGAGCTGAGGACATTCCTAAAACCGTGGTGATCACCCCATTTGGCCTGTTTGAGTTTTTACGCATGCCATTCGGCCTTAAAGGGGCAGCTCAAACATTTCAGCGGTTGATGGATTCCGTTCTCCGTGGGTTATCCTTTGTTTTTGTGTATTTGTATGACATCCTTGTGGCCAGCAGCTCGGCTGAACAGCACATGACCCACCTACGTCAGCTGTTCCAACGTTTAGCGGCACATGGCCTGATTATCAACCCGGCAAAATGCCAATTTGGGTTGCCGGTCAGGGGCGTTGCTAGGCACAAAGCTTTACTGGGGCACTGGCCCCCTAGTGCATATGCCCCTCCTTCCATACATAAATACAGACAAGCACACTGCCCAACCCTGATACATTCCTACCAAAATTACCAGTTGAGATATTAATGAGTATAAGAGCATATTTGTTTTAACAAACATGAACATTTTCAACATTGCAGCTATAAAAAATAAGACATCAACAAATTAGACAAATAGAAAGTGTCCTTATACACATTCTGAAGTAATCATTAATTCCTAGGTTTCAGAGTTTTAGTTCGGGGGAAATTTTAACTCATCCCAAACTAAGTTTTTCTTTTATTTTATGAGCATTAAAGTGTACCTCCTATTTTTCATTTTTGCAAAGCGGTCAATCACTAGACTGTGACTCAGCTTAGAAAGTTCTTCCTTTTCAACTGATAAAAAAGCAAGATGATGGAGCCTGTCTTGTCCCATTTGCACCTCGGCCAAGTGTGTAGCTTTCTCAACACACTGAATGACCTGCATTAGTGTGGGGAACATGGTGTTATCAAGCAAGTTGAAAACACACTGCATATCCTTGATGACAAGGCTTTCTTTTTCAACAAGGACAAGCTTTCAAACCATTTTGAATTAAATGAACATTTTTTAACTCCAAATTTGTCCTGGGGATAGTGGGACAACTTCACTTGTTTAGGACCATCATGCTTTCCCCCTAAGTCACTAATGTCCCGTTCTTGTTTGTGGAAGCTGGTTGTTGCTCCCTCATCACCTTCCTGGTCCTGTCTCTCCTGTCTCTCACCTGTCTCTCCTGTCTCTCTCCTGTCTCTCCTGTCTCTCCTGTCTCTCACCTGTCTCTTGCCTCTCAGTCTCTCCTAATCCTCCCTTTCCTACTCCAGCACCTTCATTCTCATTCTCTACAGCAAACATTAAAAAAACGTAAATCTATAGTTATGTAAATATTTATCATATTGCTTATAACATCCCTAATGTAACTTGTTAGCTTAAATCACTAATTCAAAACGGGACCTTACCTCCCTCTTTCTCATCTTGTTTTGCTGCTTCCCTGTCTCTGCTTCGTGTGAGGAATTTCCTGATATCCATCTACAAACCAGTGCAGTAATTTTCAGTTAGTAGCCTATAAATAAATAATGTAGTTTCACTGGGAAAATGATAAAATTGACAGGTAAGAAACGTTACTATTACAAAAAAAGTGTCGTGGCCGCACAGTGTCCCATCCAACTCAGTTGAGAGCAGCGCGTTAGTTTACCTGCAGTTCATGCAGTGACATGCGCTGATGTGGGGGCGCTAATACATCCTCAATTTGGAGTTACCAACACACTTGCTGCGCATTTGAGTAGAAATATACGTCTTCTTCCGTTAGAATTATCTAAATTGATGCATTAAAAAAATGTAATACTGTTGCAAATATTCATGAGATTTATACTGGGACACAGCTCATTTATACTGGGGCACATGCCCCAGTAAATGGGGTCTGGCGACGCCGATGTTGCCGGTCATTGACTTTTTGGGCCACAGCATTTCTGCCAGTGGTGCGTTCCCACTGCCACAAAAAGTTCAGGAGGTGGCCAATTTGCCCCGCCCCCAGATGGTTAAAGCCCTGCAGGAGTTCTTGGGGATGGTTCATTTTTACAACCGCTTTATCCCCAAAGCAGCACAACTTCTGCAGCCGATTTATGGCGCTCTCAAACAGAAGAAAGCCACCAACAGCATCGAATGGGTCACTGAACGCCTCCAGGCATTTGGTGATGCTAAGTCTGCTTTGGCCAATGCTGTTCTTCTGGCCCACCCTTCCCAGTCAGCACACCTTGCTGCCATTTCTGAATTCATGACTGACATTCAGCATGTTGCCGGCAAGTCCAACTTAGTGGCCGACTGTCTGTCCCGCGCTCTGATCTTCCCAGTTTATGTCGGTATCAGTTTTTCTGCTATGGCTGCAGAGCAGCGCAGTGATGCAGACATCCTTGCATTACAGTCTGGGTCCACGGGCCTCCAGCTGGAGGAAAGACAGATACAGGAAGGTGGTCCTCCTCTGATCTGTGATGTTTCTACTGGCTGTCCCCGCCCTCTGGTTCCTGTTTCGTGGCAGCGCCGTTTTTTTGACACTTTACACTCCCTCTCACATCCCGCCATTACCCCAGGCTCACACCAACTCCACTCTTACCGTTGCGGTGCGGTGGGTGCGGCGCCGCAGTGATTCCATGTCATTAAAAAGACGTAAACCTCTCTCACCGGCTGCTTAGCTGTCCGGCTGCGGTTACGAGACACTCCGGTGCTGCAGAAGGGTCCCAAGAAACCCAAGAAAGCTATCCTTGCGGCGTGCCGGAGCCCTCCGCAACAAGCTCTCGCAAATATCCTTATTTGGGCCGTGTTATCGCGTGAAGTTTCGTGAACTCAAGTGAACTTCTGTTCTTGCGAGTTAAACCTCCGGACCTGTTGCCGGAGCCGCAGAGCCGCACCGCACCGTAGTCAAAAGGGCGGTGTGAGAGGGGGTGTGCGGGAGTTGCTGTCTCCGTCGGCTCAGTAACCGCACTGGAGCCAGTGTGAGCAAGGGGTTAGGGCCTCAGCAAAACTGGTTTGTTCTAAATTCGCTTGGACTGGACTGTGCAAAACAGTTAGAGAATGGGCGGCAGCCTGTGTCCAGTGCCAGCATGCTAAAGTCCAGAGACACACTAAAGCGCCCTTGGAACCGTTTCCCATCCCTGACAAACGGTTTGATCATGTGCATGTAGACCTTGTGGGTCCCCTTCCCCCATCACAGGGTTTCACACATCTCCTAACCATGATCAATCGTACTACCCGGTGGTACCCCTGTCATCCATAACGTCAGCAGCGGTGGCCCGGGCTTTTCTGTCTACCTGGGTTGCACGTTTTGGCCCTCCCTCTGACATTACCTCTGACAGGGGCGCACAGTTCGTTTCAGAGCTTTGGTCCGTCATGGCCGATGGTCTCAGGGTCAAGATCCACCGCACCACTGCGTACAATCCACAGGCTAATGGGTTGTGTGAGCGGTTCCACAGGTCATTGAAAGCTGCGCTCCATGCTTCTTTGACTGATGGCAACTGGGTTGACCTCCTTCCATGGGTCATGCTTGGTTTGCATTCAGCCGTCAAAGAGGACCTTGGCGCTTCCACAGCTGAACTGGTTTTTGGTCAGCCCCTGCGTGTCCCTGGGGCATTTTTACATGATTTGCCTACGCCACCGTTCAGTCCATTTGGTCCACATTTTCTTTTGGATTTGGGAGGGTGTAGAGAAACTATCTGTATTGACAGGCTCAAACCTGCTCATGTCCTGGCGGACGATCAGGTGGTAACAGCCCAAGCTTCTCGCAGGGAAAGACCCCCCTCCACTATTTCAATGGACCGCTGTTCTCCCTTCAGAGATCCTCATCGGAGCTCAATTCCCCTGCAGCCCCTCCGTGTCGCCCTCGTCCTCAGGCATGGATCTCCCAGGATCATCCTACAGGTTCCAAGTTCAGCTGTTTTGGACGTTTGTTGAAACACAAGGATCTGGATTTGTTTTTTTTGTTTTTTTTTACCCTACTGAGTGTTAGGGGGGTGGGCATATGTGGCGGACCACTAGGGGACTCCACTCTCACTCAGTGGAGAGGTTGTAGTTATGTTTGTTCGGATGTGTATATATATGGGTTTTCTGTACAGTTGCTCTCACTTGGAGTAGAGTAAAGAACTGTTTAAACCTGCCTGCTTTGTGTGGTCATCTTCACTCCTCCACAATCTGTTTAAAAAATATATCTGCAAAATCTCTAATATTCAACAACAAAAAATACATAGTTAAGCATATTGTGCAAAACAGCAATAAAAAATTAAAATCCTATCAGATTCCTATCAGTTTCCTTACGCCCTCCCAAATCCAAAAGAAAATGTTTAGACCCTGGTTCAAGAACTCTGAAAGGGCCATCATACATAGGTCGTAGGGGTGATCTGTGTGCATCGTGTCGAACAAAAACAAATTTAGAGGTCTCTAAGTTCTCAGGAACAAAGGACTGGGGCTTACAATGGTGAACAGGGGTAGGAACACGAAAGGAGTCTCCCTGAGGGAAAAAACGTTGCCCAAGTTGACTGAACCAGGGGCGTCTTTAGGTTTAAGAGACAAGGGTGGCTCAGTCCCTAGAAGATATTGCGCGCGCGCCGAAATTTTTTCAGTGCACCTGCTAAGGCGTTGTCTAAGACAAGGGTGTAACTTTGTGTTGAAAGTTGGTGGGGACGGCTCATAAGGAAAGGGAGCTTATTTGTGCACATTAATTATGTTTTTGATAAAAAATCCTTTGGCTAAAATGCCATCAGAACACTGATAAATAGAGAGGAAAAAGGGACAAGAAGAGAGGGACAAAACCTAGAACAAATAATGGATGTCTATTCTATTAACATTTCTCTATCTGTAGAATGGGTCTGTTTTATGGGTTTTCTTCTCAGGGGGCCCCCTGCCTGTCTTTGCCTAGGGCCCCAAATTTCCTAAATCCGCCCCTGAGGGTATCAATACTGATTTGATAGAATCTGGGAGAGCGGACTATGTTCAACCATCCATTTTCTTTAACCTTATCCCTCAGTGGGATCAGGAGGTGCTGGTGCATATCTCTAGCCACGTTCTGGGTGAGAGAGAGGTGGGATCACCCTGGACAGGTCACCAGTCTGTCGCAGTATGTTCAACCAGGTTAAAAGTAATCGGTAATCAGATTTATTATTTGCACTTTTACTAAGTGAACTTTCTAACTCCCTTAAATCTGAAATTCCAATGCCAAAATTGTTAAAATCTTTTATCTTTGGACCCCCTGCAGAGTGACGTCACACCTGCAAGATCCTATCCTTACCTTCCTGCTAGATTGCAAAAAGCAGCTTGCTCATGAGTTGTCAACTTAACACGCTAAATCTTAAATGTACGTGTACATATAAAAGAAAAAGGGGCGCAGTGCTTGCCACTGAATGGCAACACTATCAAAGTCAGTAAAAAGTTTTAAGTAAAGCCGGGATTAAAACAGTAGCTACAAGAAGCTACAAGTGTTGTTTATGTTCAACCTAAACACCAACTCCGATAGACCATCAGTAGAGCAGGTGTTTAAATTAATCAATCACTGCTGCGAAAGCTTATAGCAGTGAAAGCTAATATACCACAGCCATCACTTAATAAACGCAAAATAAACAACCCTCTAAAAACGGAAAACTGTAATGGACTGAAAGTCCTGTTTTTTGTGTGGGAAATTATTTGCGTGTGTTTTAGTATAATTCTGATATATTGGCGCTGTTGTCTGTTTCTATGGCAACGATACTGAATGTAGTGTAGCTTAGAGACCTGCATGGGTCGAGTTTTACCAACCCGCACCCGCCCGAACCCGTTAAGATGACTACCGAACCCGACCCGTCACCCGCAGATATCTTCAATTCAAATCCGAACCCGACCCAACCCGTTGATATTTAACCCGCAACCCGACCCGTTAACACATCATAGGCTATTGTACGCTGCGCTGCACCCAGTGCCTGATTAATATTACATTTCTGATGTCCATAACAACACACACGCATAAAAAAAAATCACCAACTACCCGCCCGCACTAAAAAAATATACGCCCGACCCGTTTATTTTTTTTTTATGTATTTTTCGCCGGTACCCGACCCGTTGCAGGACTCTAGTGTAGCTGACATAACAGGGCTGGAAAAGAGTGGTTTGAGTTTTTTTTCCAACGGTTCAGTTATATTTTAAATACGGTATTAACTTATTTTTACACTATTCTCTATTCTCTCCTGAATAAAATTAGGTCTTAATATTTCCACAAGTCCCTCTCACCTGCAAGTCTGAGTCCACTTCTGTCCCTGAATGGGTTAGCATTTTTGGAGGGAAGCGACAGGTGTTATGGGGAGAGGGCAGAGGGGGGTGATGGGGAGAAAGCGAGAGGCAACAGATTCTTTTTTCTGAGTTTTTTGTCGGGGTTTGTGGACGGTGAGCAGCGGGGAGAACTTTTTTTTATTTTCTTTCTGAGGAGCGGCATGAATGGGGTTTTAATCAGATATACACAGCACCGAAAGCAAAATACGTGTACAAAATATTGGTGGGGACTGTCCCCCTACCGGTCAAGATTGGTGGGGACATGTCCACACCAGTCCTTAAGGAAGTTACGCCTATGATTGTTCAGATGAACTTGTCTTCTTTATGGCTTTTATTTGGTGCTTTACTGCATTTATATTGGGAAAATATGAGGAAAAAATAAATACAGAAAAAAAAAATATATTTTTTTTTAAATCGCAAAATAATTATAGGGTGGCTAATGCCAAAGAAAGGATGACTGAAGCCACCCTTAAATAGGTCTAACGACGCTTATGGCCATGCCATACCCAGTGGACAGCGCTTGATTGAAGCCAATTTCATCCTACAACAGGATAATGACCCTAAACACACCTCAAAATTGTGCAAGAACTATTTAGAGCAGAAGCAGGCAGCTGGTATTCTATCGGTAATGGAGTGGCCAGCGCAGTCACCAGATCTGAACCCCATTGAGCTGTTGTGGGAGCAGCTTGACCTTATGGTACGCAAGAAGTGCCCATCCAACCAATCCAACTTGTGGAAGCTGCTTCTGGAAGCATGGGGTGCAATTTCTCCAGATTACCTCAACAAATTAACAGCTAGAATGCCAAAGGATGCAATGCTGTAATTGTTGTAAATGGAGGAATCTTTGACGAAAGCAAAGTTTGATGTAAAAAAATAAATCTTATTTCAAATACAAATCATTATTTCTAACCTTGTTAATGTATTGACTCTATTTTCTATTTATTGCACAACGTATGGTGGTGAATAAGTGAGACTTTTCAGGAAAACACAAAATTGTTTGGGTGACCCCAAACTTTTGAACGGGAGTTTAGGTCCAATTATTGAGATATATTTTATGCAGATATCCAGATCGCTTGTGTTGTTTTCAGGGGAAGTCTGGAATGTTGCTGTTACAGTCAGCAGCAGCCGGGGATGCAGCTAATTTCTGGTTTCCAAGTGAAATAAGGAAAACCATACAGGATCAAAGTTGGATTTCAAATGCCCTCTTTTGCTCTGACAAACTGCGACCAGATTTGAAGCCTGTCCCCATTATTCCATACCCCAGCTACCAGCTGACACTATGGGACAGGCACATTTAAAAAGAAAGCTGATGCTAAAAATCCATCACAACTGTGGCAGCTTCTCCCTGCTCCACACAAAAAGGCCTCAACAAACAGAAACAGTTGCTCTGGTGGCCTCACAGGGTCACGTTATTCCCACGGCTCTACAGGTGTATGGTCTTCTACATTCTCTCACTCAATGCACTATAAAGTGCTCTAGGACATAGACATACTTTAAAAAAAATCCATACTTTCAGCTGCTAGGCCTACTTTTCTGTGAAAAACAAAAGTGAGCACTGTATATGATTAATTATAGTAAACTGTACTGTTTATAGGTACTGTACAGTATGATTGGAAAAACTATTTTTTATATATAACTGAAAAAAATATATATATTTTAATAATTTAATAATAAGCTTTAATGGGGCAGCTTTCTTTTAGCAAATGCAATGTGCTGTGTTGGAATATTAAATATGGCACTTTTTCCACAGAATACAATTTGTAATTTTTTTTTTTAAGACAACATAGATTACTTTATTGAACTTTATTTTACTTTGTGAACATTTTTCCCTCAAATAAAACTTTGCATCTACTGGGATCAACTGCCAACCTCCCTTCTTCCCCTCCCCTTCTTTCCCTTCTCCCCCCAAGAACACTATTGTTGCCCAGCTTTGACGCAATGGAAACCCTCACACCTGGCTTTTGTTTGAGCTTCTCCACTCCCAGTATTTAACCACATTCTCCACCTAACTTTCTATGATGCGATTTTATTCGGGCTTTTGCACAATGATGGTTACACCTTGGTCTAGTTATGGCTAGAGGTGCAATGGATAACGCGTCTGACGCATTCAGAAGACTCTAGGTTTGACTCCTGGCTAGCTCGTTTCGTCATTGTCTTACACGTCTGCGTGCTTGTTCCGAGTCATCTGGTCAGACACACTGGCAAACTCTTGAAGCAGATACAGCTTAAAATAAAACCCTCATATAAGAAGAAGAGGCACAAAAATCCCCTCATTGGTGATTGATGCAAGTGACAGTCATGCCATGCAAAAAATCTAAAATGATCTACTGCAATCAAGTTTTGCTGTTTGAAAATCTTTACCTGCTCTTGAAGGGGTTTCAAAGTTTAAAACTAGTAAAGAGCTAAATTCCACACTTTTAAACTGTTTGGGAAGGTCCTTTCTGCACAGCTCAATGCACATGCAGATTGGAACCCCATAACGATAAGTTGTCATTACTGTTGTTTTTTTGGACTGGTTCAGTGTAAGATGCTTGTTTACATTAGATTTAAGCAGGTGGTATTAGCTTGAAAATGACAGCACCACTCTACTTGCATCCACCCCAAAGGTTACTTGCACCAACAAATTCTGGCATCTGGCTGCTGGTATCGTTCTGAACAGTACATTTTGAAAGTTTGGGAAAATTTCTAAAAGACTGGGAGTTACTGGAGAGGGATTTCTTTCAAAGCAGCATTAGAACGCATTCCAGAACCGATCTCTTTAAAACATTGCCTTTTCTCCTCTTACATTACAAGTAGTTTGAAAAGTTAATTAGGAGTAGCATTGGGGATGGTAGGACATTGCAGTGGACACATATTTAATGCGAAAAATAAAATAGCAGAGGGTGGTTTCAGTCCACCGACCTCTGGGTTATGGGACCAGCACGCTTCCGCTGCACCACTCTGCTTTCCTCATGAGAAGAGGGAATTGGAAGGCAAAATCAATTACTTAGGGTTTGGCTTTGTTATGCCATAAGCAACAACATTAATTTTGGACATTTTGGAACACTCTGCATAGAGATTTTAGCTTTGGACATCTGTGGATTAAAATATATAATTTTGCTATGCTGCACCAATCCTCAAGAGTGACAAATCCACTCTCCAAAACACATTTCCTTGAGGACAGACGATTCTGACCACCAACCTGCCGCAGAGAAGAATTAAAATTGACCCCATGCTTGCCCATTCTCTATACCCGTGGGATTCCAGAGGTTCCAACATGGGGGAACACAAAGACAATTTGTCAAAACGGACCTCCCTCTTCAACTCCAGCTAGAGTGATACAGTTCTGATGCTGAATTCGGAACAAGATTGTTACAAAACAAACAGTAAGATTCTCTCTGAGTCTACATGAGTCTTGTTACTCAGACAACTAAGACTTACAAATGGACGCTAAACTTTATGTTTGGTAAAGGTTTTGACCTTGTGAAAATGTCTCAGAATAACATTGAAAGGATATAATTCAAGACAATACTGCAAAGCAGCTGACAAAAAATAACTTTATAAAAAAATCTTTATTTTCCTCCTTTTTTATTCGACCTCAGAGAAAGAATATGTTAGAGTACTGATGCACAGATATAGATCTATCAGTGCACGTTTATAGGAAGGTGAATGTCAAAGAAGAGTTGCTAAACTATGCTCAGAAAATGAGGCCTAAACCCATATCAGTGGCCTTGTTTGAAAAGAAAAACAATGTATTGTAGGACTTTGTTTCAGATCACTGTCTACTGGGTTATGGGTTGGTTCCAGACAAGCAACCTACTGGATTGCACAGCATATGGCACTGGAACAAACAATACCTTGCTCGGGAGGTATATCCATTAGGATGCTGGAGGAACACATCTCATCAGCCCCTCTTGTGGAGGATATGGGAAAGGTCCGTGCACAAAGTCAGTACCTGTCCCAAAGTCAGCTTTCATGGCCTCGTTGGCGCAGTAGGCAGCGCGTCAGTCTCATAATCTGAAGGTCGTGAGTTCAACCCTCACACGGGGCATATGTTTTAGCTTTTCCCAGTATTTAACAACATTCTCCACCTAACTTTCTATGATGCAACTTTATCCGCGGCTTCGCACAATGATGGTTACGTCTTGTCAAGTATGGGCTAGTGGCGCAATGGATAACGCGTCTGACTACGGATCAGAAGACTCTAGGTTCGACTCCTGGCTAGCTCGTTTGTTTATTGTCATTGTCTTACACGTCTGTACTCATTCCGAGTCAGCTGGTCAATCACTCTCGCAAACTCCTAAAGCGGATGCAGCTTCAAATCCAACCTCCATATGAGAAGAAGAGGCATAAAAATCCCATCATTGGTGATTGATGCAAGTGACAGTTATGCCATGCAGGACTTGCTAACTCTAAAATGATCTACTGCATTATAGTTTTGCTGTTTGAAAATATTTACCTGCTCTTGAAGGGGCTTCAAAGTTTAAAACTAGTAAAGGGATAAGTTCCACACTTTTAAACTGTTTGGGAAGGTCCTTTCTGCACAGCTCAATTCACAGGCAGATTGGAAGCCCATAAGACTTAGACTTAGACTTAGACTTCTTTATTTGTCATTTTGTATGCACAGGGTGCATACAGAACGAAATTGCGTTACATACAGCTTATGAACGTTGCATTGATATTTCAAATGGCACGAGTTATAGAAAAATACAAAAAGTGCAGCAGTGGTCAAAGTGTGAACAGTGCAGAGGATAAGAGACAGTGTGCAAGTTGCAGTGGTTCAGTGCAAAATGGCATTTGTGCAAAAAATGCGTTATTGAAAAATACAATGAGATGAACAATTTAAAGGGCTAAAAGTTAAAAGTTCAGCAGCATTTGATGCCCGATAATGTGCAATAGGTGCAGAGTTCGGATTGTGGATCAAAGGTTCAACAGTCTGATGGCAGTGGGGAAGAAGCTGTTGCACAACCTGGTGGATCTGCAGCGGATGCTGCGGAACCTCTTTCCAGAGGGCAGCAGGGAGAACAGTCCATGGTGGGGGTGTGAGGGGTCTTTGATGATATTACGGGCTCGGGACACACAGCGCTGTGATGAAATGTCCTTAATGGAGGGAAGAGGAGCCCCAATGATTCCTTCCGCTGTCCTCACCACCCTCCTCACATTCTTCCAGTCAGAAGCTCTGCAGCCTCCACACCACAGAGAGAGACAGCTGGTCAGAACGCTCTCTATGGTGCTTCTGTAGAAGGTTGTGAGGATGGGCGGGGGCAGGCGGGCTCTCCTCATCCTCCGCAGAAAGTACAAGCGCTTCTGTGCCCTCTTCACTAGAGATGAAGTGTTTACAGTCCAGGTGAGGTTGTCCGTGATGTGCACCCCCAGGAACTTTGTGCTGCTGACCACCTCCACAGCTGAGCTGTTGATGAGCAGTGGAGCATGGTGGGGGCGGTTTTTCCTGAAGTCGACGATGATCTCCTTCGTCTTCTCCACGTTCAGGATCAGACTGTTTTCACTGCACCAGTCCACCAGCTGCA
>NW_024038442.1:0-38722 GCF_016077235.1 Cyprinodon tularosa | reverse complement strand
CATCGATCTCCGTTTATTTAACTAGGATGAATAGTTGAATACTTTTTTCCCACGACACCTGGAAAATCAAACCCAAGTTTTTCAGGATTTTGAGGATTACGTGAGAAATGCTAATGCTGCGCCTGCCCAACTTCCATTTCCGGAGCCACGTCCGCCTCAAAGGTCAGAACCAGTCACGTCACTTCCGGAATTCCGTCCGTCTCTTCCAGAGAGATTCTCAGATACCCCAAATAAATGCAAAGGATTTTTGTTCCAGTGCAGATTAATTTTTGAACATTCGCCTACCAGTTTTTCAAATGACAAGAGAAAAATAGCCTTCATTTTGTCCCAACTTTCTGGTCGAGCCCTAGAATGGGCGGAGGCTAAATTTTCTTCTGAATCCAGTTTTCGCTGCACTTTTTCCGAGTTCATAACTGAATTTTCTCAGGTCTTTAACCAAGATTCAGACAAATCTATTGATTGCCGAGCCCCTCTCAGATTAAGACAAGGAAATCAGACGGTGGCAGACTTTTCTATTGACTTCCGGGTCAAAGCCGCCACTTCTGGTTGGAATGAGTGTGCGCTTAAGAGTGCTTATTTTAAGGCTTTAAATGAAGACATCAAAGACGAACTTGCTACAATTGACGAAACAGCTAGTTTGGAGGAATTAATCAAGTTAACCATTCGGCTGGATAACAGACTTCGAACCAGAACCAGATCAAGACAAGGAAGCCATGTTTTTTCTGCTGCTGCCTCCACATCTAACTGCACATCTGTTTTTTCTGAATCACCAGAGTCCAGTACCAGACCAAGAACTAAGAATCAGTCTGTATTCGCCCCTGTTCAAGCTACTCACTTTGTCTCCTCGCCCACAGAAAGACCCGAGGTTTAACCCATGCTGATTGTCCATACTAGGCTTTCCAATGAAGAGAGGCAGCGAAGGTTCCTAGGGAAATTGTGCCTTTACTGTGGTGAGCCTGGCCATTTCATTTCCTCGTGCCCAGCTAAGTCAAAAGCCGGGGTCCGTCAGGGGATGTAAGGAGTCTGACGGACCATCTACAATCTAGAAAATCTCCTCACCTCCTGTTACCTGCAACTCTGTTCTCCTCTGATCAAACTCTTACTTTGTCAGCCTTTATAGATTCTGGATGTGAAAGAAATCTAATTGATGCTAACCTGGTTCAACAGCTCAAGATTGAGACTGTCCCTCTGAAGAAGCCCCTCAGAGTCTCTGCCATTGATGGAAAGAAGCTGCACCAAGTCACACATCAAACCCGGCCGTTAGAGCTCCTGATTTCTGGTAACCACAGAGAGACTCTAACCTTTTTCGTTTTTCCTTCAGCATGTTCATCCTTAGTACTGGGATATGAGTGGCAGAAACATGTAATACACTTCCATAATCTAAAGTAAAATTGAAAACACAAAAATGTATTACTGGTATAAGTTTTTTTTCATTTTGTAATATGATTTATTCGTTTTTTCAATTTTTAATGCATTACAAACTCTTAACTGTTCGAGGAAATAAATAAAACAAACATACAGATTAACGTATATGCATGTGAGCTGTTAAGCAAACTATAATCTTAAAACACACAAACTGCAGTGCACACATAAAAATCTTTGTTTGGGGGGAGTCATGTCTTACTGCTTGTTTTGTTGGGAAATATTAAAAATTGTATGTGAACAACAAAACAATTGAAAGGTTGACTAGCTTTATTATTTTCAATACTTTAATATACAGTTTATTTATAGCAGCTGTACAAGATACTATTACAATATTCAGGATCAGGTCTTTCATATAAGTGATGGGTATTCATTTTCATTAGAAATTAAGAAAAAAGATTACTCCGTAAAAATGTTTTCTCGGTGTTTAAAACTGCATAACTCGCACATGGTAGTTGCCTTAAAGTGACTGTAGAAAATAAAATATTCATGAACTTCTATTCAAAGTGCAGTTTCTGTTTAGAATTTTCTTTTATCATTTTCTATAGTGGGGAGATTAAGAATCCGCTGAATGTGGAATAAAGATATTCATTATCACTTATTTTCCTTGAATACCAGAGGCGGACGTTCACCATGTCTCCAGCCTCCACCAGCAAGACGGCGCTGTTGGAACCAGTGATGGGCGAAATTTTGCTGTAACCATACCATGACACAAGGGCGTTATCATTTTGGTAAAGACTTCCACCAGTGGTTCCATCACCTGGCCAGCACAATGAAGAAAACGAAAAGTAGTAGATTCCTCTCACAGGCGCTGTAAAGTAGCCTGCAGATGTAAAAAAAAGTAAAGCAGACCACAAAAATCAGCCGTAGAATACAAAGAGGAATTATCTTTTAGATCTTTAACTATGTAAGAGTTATAAGTTTTGGTTTTAGACTAAATAAAAAATATTTTAGTAGCAAATCATGAAATATAAAGTTAATTACTGACCCGTCACTGGACTGTAATGACCTCCAATGTTGGACAGTACTCGTTTGTATACCAGCGGATAAAGAACATTCACTGGACCAATGGTTCCGTTTACTGGCTGTGCTACAGAAAATGCCACATGATGTTGTTCTGAAATTGAAAAGAAATTGACAATTGCAAGTAAAAAAAAAATAGAGAACCATTTTTAGTCTAAAGATTACAATATCAGTAGATGACTAGGGAATCTCAAAGGATCCTTATTAATTTGAAAGTCAATCTAATGCCAATATCTATATGTTTTTTTTATGTATAAATAATTGGACTTTCAATATTAGATATTATTGACCTTTAGCTAAAACAGGTCTTAGAGTATGCTGAAACTCAAAACTAATGTGCCGTTAACACAAAGTAGATCCCTGAAACTCTCAGGATTCTTTACATCATGCTCATAAGCTCTGTTTGCAAGTCTATTGTGTCTTCTATATGATCAAGATAAATAAAATAAATCAGCAATGATGTTTTGATTCACAAAAAAAGGTAAGAAAATTTTTCGTTTGGAATTTTTACTGTTATGACAGTGATAAAAAAAAAAGGAAAATCAGTAAGAAATGTGACCAAAACCCTAACTACTTTTTGAAATTCTTTGCAAATAGATGTATTGTTGTAATTTTCTCTTAACCAAATACCAACAACAAATCTCCTATTGAGTTAATCTTGTTGCCAATCAAAAAACATTATGTGTGATATATGTTTATACAATAAGTTACCTTCATAAATAGTTTTCATCTCTTTTAGTGTGTTGTTAAGAGTAACAACATTCTTCTCGCTGGCTTCCAGCTTTCTGTTGGTTTCCTCGAGGGCTCTCACCGTGGCTTTCTGCCTCTCTTCAAGAGCCCCAAGCTCTTTCAGCACTGTGTAGATGTTTGGTTCACATGCTGTCTCTTCAGCTTTTGTGTTGGATTCCTCAGCTGTTAATACTTGAAGCTCCTGATTGAATGTTTCTTTGTCCTCTGTCTCTGTCAAATTTTTTTCTGGCTCTTCAACTGTGGGCTCAGTGACAGTCTGGTTGTTCTCGCCTTCAGCCTGGCAGGTTGACAGCAAAACAACCAGACCCATGAGAATGAGCACAGATACAGACCTCATTTTTCAGCTTGGTTTATGCTTTTCAGATATGTATGCACCTCCTTTAGGAAAAATGTTCAAGGACTTTGAAGATGTTACCATATATATAGAGGTTGTAGAGTTAATCATTAGATTCAGTTAAAGATTTCAATCTGCTTATAGGATAAGAACTATGATAACATGTAAATATTTCCTTATTGTTTTCAAAAGAATATTTGTTTTTCAGATGTCTTATGACTTTACTGAATGTTCAAAGTCTTCTGCTCAATAAAATCAAGAATGATTAACTGTTCCAAAGAATGTTTTATGGTCAATACAGATTATACACGTGAGTTTCCAGTTAACTTGCTCTTCTTGTTTTGTTTTTTGTCCCATATCAGAATCCCAGAGATGATACCATATATAGTTGCATTTTGCCTACATGTACCTGGGAGGATTTAATTACAAACATATGTTTAATTGCTATCTTAATTCTGTTGTTAGCTTTTTGTATAGAAACTTCGTTAAATCAAGATGTCATCTGCAAAATAAATGGATTAAGATATTACAGGAAAATAAATTAGAGCTTATGCTGGAAGGCAGTGTTGGGAAAGTTCTCTTTCTACGTGAACTAGTTCAAAGTTCAGTTCACACATTTTAAAATGAACTAGTTCAGTTCATAGTTCACAATTCCAAAAAACGAACTAGTTCATAGTTCTTTTTTTTTTTTTTTTTTTTTCATATATTGCTCAATTACACCATAGCCTACTGCAGAACCACAGACAGCAATTATTTTATCAGTTATAACTCTGAAACTGTGCGTCAGATTTCATCTTTATATCCAGTTTTGAATCCTTATCCAACCAGGGTTTACATTAGCATTGAGGGGACAGCATTTCCCCATTGTTGCTTTAACGCTTTGTTGCTGTCCATTCACTTCACACTAGTAGCAGCTGCAGCTTTCACCCCTACAGTATATTCTCAAAAACATCAGGAAAAATGTGCTGCTTGAATGGTCTTTTTTATGAGTAATTATTAAAAGAAAAATAGGAAAGTAGTCTTTAAGGTGCAAATGTTTTTTTTTTATTTTAATAATTTTTTCCATTTGAAATTCCATTTCAATACATACTAAAAAGGAATACTGGAATCCTGGAAAATTATACCAGGCAGGTTTAACAAACAAGTTACATGGATAGTAAAACCCTCAAGAACAGGGGTCTTCTTTTCCAGACCAAGGACCCCCAAACTGATGGCGAGATGGAGCGGGGACCCCCTATTTATATATATTGTATGAAATTGTGTCCTATAGTCACTCTATTACAGATGGAGTAATGTAAAGAAATTAATTTCTCCCTGGGATTATTAAAGTTTTTCTGATTCTGATTCCTGGTTGTTGTGAAGGAAACGGTCCCCAGCTTGAAAGAGCTCCTGTGTGTCGCTGAATGTGAGCATTGATGACTGAAAGACATCTTTTGTCTCCATTTATCTGTTTACTACAGTGTGTTGATTTCATGTTAATGAGTATTTAAAGACATTTCAATTAGTGGGGAAAAAAAATGCGGGGGGGGAATATAAAAATATCAACTAACCATGCAGACCCTCATGCAGTACCTCCGTAGACCCCCTAGGGGTCGCGGATCCCCTGTTGAAGACCTCCGCTCAAGAAGATTTTACTAACACAAACTGAGGGACCAGGCTGAGGTAGGAATTTAAGGTTACTAAAGTGCGGATTTTTTTACTGAAAGCCGGCGGGCAAACTTGTTGCCATCATCCTCACCGACCACCTGGTCATAAAACTGTTTTAAGTGATCATACTGCTGCTGTGGCTTCCACGCTGCATTTTGTTTTGATGACGCACGCGGCTGTAGGCTACGACGCTGGTAGCTGGTGTTGCCAGATTGGGTGTTTTTCCCGCTACATATTAAGGCCTGTTTACGGTGTGATTTAGCCGGGGTTTCGCCTGGAGGGCTTTATAGAAATCTGGCAACCTATTGAACGGAGTTGAACTGAGAGAGCGTGCCGTTCACAGACACCAGAATGAACGAGTTCACAAAAACGTTCATCAGGCAATAATGCAGTACGTTCAGTTCACGTTTGCCCAAAATATGAACGAGTTCATGAACTTTCGTTCAATGAACGCGTTCAGGCACAACACTGCTGGAAGGGCATGTTAGTGATATCATAGATTTGTTGGGATCTGGAGTTCTGCCACCTTTCTCCAGCAGAGGGCGTCCTGGGTCACCTGAGCTGAGCCACCTGCACACCTGAGGCTCATCCTCTCATCAGGAGACCAACTACTTAAGCAGCGGCCAGACCTGTCTTCAGTGCCAGAGTGTTGTCAGTTATGGTTAGCAGAACCTGAGTCAAGCCTGCTGATCTGATACCTTGAAGAGTAATCTGATCCTAACCTGTTTTTGTCTTCTCTGCTTCCTAGACCTGCCTGCCTGCCCTGACAGCCAAACCTGAAGAACCTCAAGCTGAGTCTGTTCCAGTTCTCAGGAGAGAACCTTGGGTGACCATTCAAAGTCTGAGCTCAAGTCTGAAGTCAAACTCTGCCGCTGCTAGCTCTCTGCTGAACGCTCAAACTTTGGACCCAACTGGTTCCCTCTCTCACTGCATCAATCTGAATCTCTCCAGGTACAGATCAGTATCTGACTGTGTCAAGATTCCCCAGACCCCTGGCTAACCTAACTATCCCTTCTCTACAGAGAAACCCTTGTGAAGTCATCCCGGACCAGAATCAGTATCTGTGATTTATTCTGTGTGATTAAAAATAAACTGTTGAACTTTTTACCCCTGTCTCCATGGTGTGTTCTGCATTTGGGTTTGATCCCCATACCCAACATGACAGAACACTCTGGCCACAAACAAACCCCAGCAGACCACCTCCGGAGGTTAATCGAGGAGCAAGCTGCGCAGATTCAAGGACACGCATTAACCCTCCGTGAGTTAAACACACGCCTGGAACATCAAACCCAATTTTTTTAGGATTTTGCAGATTACGTGAGAAATGCTAATGCTGCGCCTGCTCAACTTCCGTTTCCGGAGCCACGTCCGCCTCAAAGGTCAGAACCAGTCACGTCACTTCCGGAATTCCGTCCGTCTCTTCCAGGGAAACAAAAAGGGTAATTGATAATGATAAGAACTAAAAATTAAAATTTTCAGCAAATAGATATTTTACCATAAAAGTATCATAATGGGAAAAAACAGTAAATATTTTTGCCAACTAAGATGTGATTCCAGGGCTCTGTTTGTAGACCAGACATAGCTTTTTCCCATAACAATCCAGATTCTTTCTCAAGGTTTATTCATAACATGTTACTGTTAAGCAAAGTGTGTGTAATTTGTTATGACTCTGACTGCTTTTGATTGTTGTAACTAGGGGGGGACGAACCCTGCCCAGATCAGAACAGAGCAGAATGCTGTGCCATGATGACTGTTCTCTCTTTGCAAAGATGATTAATAAATGTGCCGACTGAGTGAAATCCATCGATCTCCGTTTATTTAACCAGGATGAATAGTTGAATACTTTTTTCCCACGACACCTGGAAAATCAAACCCAAGTTTTTCAGGATTTTGCAGATTACGTGAGAAATGCTAATGCTGCGCCTGCCCAACTTCCATTTCCGGAGCCACGTCCGCCTCAAAGGTCAGAACCAGTCACGTCACTTCCGGAATTCCGTCCGTCTCTTCCAGAGAGATTCTCAGGTACCCCAAATAAATGCAAAGGATTTTTGTTCCAGTGCAGATTAATTTTTGAACATTCGCCTACCAGTTTTTCAAATGACAAGAGAAAAATAGCCTTCATTTTGTCCCAACTTTCTGGTCGAGCCCTAGAATGGGCGGAGGCTAAATTTTCTTCTGAATCCAGTTTTCGCTGCACTTTTTCCGAGTTCATAACTGAATTTTCTCAGGTCTTTAACCAAGATTCAGACAAATCTATTGATTGCCGAGCCCCTCTCAGATTAAGACAAGGAAATCAGACGGTGGCAGACTTTTCTATTGACTTCCGGGTCAAAGCCGCCACTTCTGGTTGGAATGAGTGTGCGCTTAAGAGTGCTTATTTTAAGGCTTTAAATGAAGACATCAAAGACGAACTTGCTACAATTGACGAAACAGCTAGTTTGGAGGAATTAATCAAGTTAACCATTCGGCTGGATAACAGACTTCGAACCAGAACCAGATCAAGACAAGGAAGCCATGTTTTTTCTGCTGCTGCCTCCACATCTAACTGCACATCTGTTTTTTCTGAATCACCAGAGTCCAGTACCAGACCAAGAACTAAGAATCAGTCTGTATTCGCCCCTGTTCAAGCTACTCACTTTGTCTCCTCGCCCACAGAAAGACCCGAGGTTTAACCCATGCTGATTGTCCATACTAGGCTTTCCAATGAAGAGAGGCAGCGAAGGTTCCTAGGGAAATTGTGCCTTTACTGTGGTGAGCCTGGCCATTTCATTTCCTCGTGCCCAGCTAAGTCAAAAGCCGGGGTCCGTCAGGGGATGTAAGGAGTCTGACGGACCATCTACAATCTAGAAAATCTCCTCACCTCCTGTTACCTGCAACTCTGTTCTCCTCTGATCAAACTCTTACTTTGTCAGCCTTTATAGATTCTGGATGTGAAAGAAATCTAATTGATGCTAACCTGGTTCAACAGCTCAAGATTGAGACTGTCCCTCTGAAGAAGCCCCTCAGAGTCTCTGCCATTGATGGAAAGAAGCTGCACCAAGTCACACATCAAACCCGGCCGTTAGAGCTCCTGATTTCTGGTAACCACAGAGAGACTCTAACCTTTTTCGTTTTTCCTTCAGCATGTTCATCCTTAGTACTGGGATATGAGTGGCAGAAACATGTAATACACTTCCATATTCTAAAGTAAAATTGAAAACACAAAAATGTATTACTG
The DNA here is from genome assembly GCF_016077235.1 of Cyprinodon tularosa. Lineage (NCBI taxonomy): Eukaryota > Metazoa > Chordata > Actinopteri > Cyprinodontiformes > Cyprinodontidae > Cyprinodon > Cyprinodon tularosa. The sequence goes on along the minus strand of NW_024038442.1, from coordinate 30,329 downwards.
GTATAAGTTTTTTTTTATTTTGTAATATGATTTATTCGTTTTTTCAATTTTTAATGCATTACAAACTCTTAACTGTTCGAGGAAATAAATAAAACAAACATACAGATTGACGTATATGCATGTGAGGTGTTAAGCAAACTATAATCTTAAAACACACAAACTGCAGTGCACACATAAAAATCTTTGTTTGGGGGGAGTCATGTCTTACTGCTTGTTTTGTTGGGAAATATTAAAAATTGTATGTGAACAACAAAACAATTGAAAGGTTGACTAGCTTTATTATTTTCAATACTTTAATATACAGTTTATTTATAGCAGCTGTACAAGATACTATTACAATATTCAGGATCAGATCTTTCATATATGTGATGGGTATTCATTTTCATTAGAAATTAAGAAAAGCATACTCCGTAAAAATGTTTTCTCGGTGTATAAAACTGCATAACTCGCACATGGTAGTTGCCTTAAAGTGACTGTAGAAAATAAAATATTCATGAACTTCTATTCAAAGTGCAGTTTCTGTTTAGAATTTTCTTTTATCATTTTCTATAGTGGGGAGATTAAGAATCCGCTGAATGTGGAATAAAGATATTCATTATCACTTATTTTCCTTGAATCCCAGAGGCGGACGTTCACCATGTCTCCAGCCTCCACCAGCAAGACGGCGCTGTTGGAACCAGTGATGGGCGAAATTTTGCTGTAACCATACCATGACACAAGGGCGTTACCATTTTGGTAAAGACTTCCACCAGTGGTCCATCACCTGGCCAGCACAATGAAGAAAACGAAAAGTAGTAGATTCCTCTCACAGGCGCTGTAAAGTAGCCTGCAGATGTAAAAAAAAAGTAAAGCAGACCACAAAAATCAGCCGTAGAATACAAAGAGGAAATATCTTTTAGATCTTTAACTATGTAAGAGTTATAAGTTTTGGTTTTAGACAAAATAAAAAATATTTTAGTAGCAAATCATGAAATAGAAAGTTAAATACTGACCCGTCACTGGACTGTAATGACCTCCAATGTTGGACAGAACTTGTTTGTATACCAGCGGATAAAGAACATTCACTTGACCAATGGTTCCGCTTACTGGCTGTGCTACAGAAAATGCCACATGATGTTGTTCTGAAATTGAAAAGAAATTGACAATTGCAAGTAAAAAAAAAAAATAGAGAACCATTTTTAGTCTAAAGATTACAATATCAGTAGCTGACTAGGGAATCTCAAAGGATCCTTATTAATTTGAAAGTCAATCTAATGCCAATATCTATATGTTTTTTTTTTATGTACAAATAATTGGACTTTCAATATTAGATATTATTGACCTTTAGCTAAAACAGGTCTTAGAGTATGCTGAAACTCAAAACTAATGTGGCGTTAACACAAAGTAGATCCCTGAAACTCTCAGGATTCTTTACATTCTGCTCATAAGCTCTGTTTGCAAGTCTATTGTGTCTTCTATATGATCAAGATAATTATAATCAGCAATGATGTTTTGATTCACAAAAAAAGGTAAGAAAATTTTTCTTTTGGAATTTTTACTGTTATGACAGTGATAAAAAAAAAGGTAAATCAGTAAGAAAATTGACCAAAACCCTAACTACTTTTTGAAATTCTTTGCAAATAGATGTATTACTCTAATTATCTCTTAATCAAATACCAACAACAAATATGCTATTGAGTTAATGTTGTTGCCAATCAAAAACACTATGTGTGATATATTTTTATGCAATAAGTTACCTTCATAAATAGTTTTCATCTCTTTCAGTGTGTTGTTAAGAGTAATAACATTCTTCTCGCTGGCTTCCAGCTTTCTGTTGGTTTCCTCGAGGGCTCTCACCGTGGCTTTCTGCCTCTCTTCAAGAGCCCCAAGCTCTTTTAGCGCTGTGCAGATGTTTGGTTCACATGCTGTCTCTTTAGCTTTTGTGTTGGATTCCTTAGCTGTTAATATTTGAAGCTCCTGACTGAATGTCTCTTTGTCCTCTGTCTCTGTCAAATTTTTTTCTGGCTCTTCAACTGTGGGCTCAGTGACAGTCTGGTTGTTCTCGCCTTCAGCCTGGCAGGTTGACAGCAAAACAACCAGACCCATGAGAATGAGCACAGATACAGACCTCATTTTTCAGCTTGGTTTATGCTTTTCAGATATGTCTGCATGTCCTTTAAGAAAAATGTTCAAGGACTTTGAAGATGTTACCATATATAGAGAGATTGTAGAGTTAATCATAAGATTTGGTTAAAGATTTCAATCTGCTTATAGGATAAGAACTATGATAACATGTAAATATTTCCTTATTGTTTTCAAAAGAATATTTGTTTTTCAGATGTCTTATGACTTTACTGAATGTTCAAAGTCTTCTGCTCAATAAAATCAAGAATGATTAACTGTTCCAAAGAATGTTTTATGGTCAATACAGATTATACACGTGAGTTTCCAGTTAACTTGCTCTTCTTGTTTTGTCCCATATCAGAATCCCAGAGATGATACCATATATAGTTGCGTTTTGCCTACATGTACCTGGGAGGATTTAATTACAAACATATGTTTAATTGCTATCTTAATTCTGTTGTTAGCTTTTTGTATAGAAACTTCATTAAATCAAGATGTCATCTGCAAAATAAATGGATTAAGATATTACAGGAAAATAAATTAGAGCTTATGCTGGAGTTACCCCCAGATTCCACATACTCCGTCAGCGCTCCGCCCCGCTGACGTACGTCGTGCGGAGCGCTTGTCTTTCATGGAAATCAATGAGAGCTGTTCCACATCCACCGCTACTCCTCCGCATGTCTCCGTCCAGGTACGTCTTCTCCGTCCGTCACCAACAAATTATGGAGCCGAGCTATTTTTTGCTCCGCTCCGGTCCGGCTAGGTCAAGATCCGCAATTGCAATCGCACCAAACAGGAAAAAGAACATCGACAAATTCCGGTTCGTCAAATTAAAATATAGCAGCAACAGATCGGTGACTAGAAATTATAGTACAATTGGTATTAAAAAAAAAACTAACACCGTTTATTTAAAAGATACAATCCAAACTATTGGTTATTCACCAACCAGGAAGCAGATTTCTCATCTCCATCAAAATATTTATTTTATACAGTGGGACTTAAAGTTTAATCAAATCCATTCAAAAGAAACTTATTACAGGAATGAAAAGAGATGCTGAGTTTGGGAATACAGAACAAGTTCATAAAAAAAAAAGCTGTTTTGAATTATCCTTATCCCCGTTACAAAAATCTACAAAAAAAAAAAAAAATATATATATATATATATATATATATATATATATATATATATATATATATATATATATATATATATGGGCAGAAACTGAACATATGCTGGATGCTGGTGGGATTTTTTTAATATGCCATTAAATTAAGCACTCACAGGGTTCATACAGGAATGAGTGACTCTAATTTATTGCTATTTTAATGCTATTAGAAATTATTTTAATGCCATTAACAAGAACCATGTACACAAGTTATTAGTGTAAATGAAATATGAAGGAGCTGGAAGCACAGTTCCATGACTCCTGTATGTATGTAAACACACACACACACATATATATATACGTATATATATATATCCTCTAGCTTTTTCTCCGCCTGGAGCTTCCTTTCCGAACATACGGCTTTATGATCAGTTCCACGCAAATTAATAGCGATATAATATATCGGACGAAATTGTTTTTATAAACATTTAAAGAATTATAAATACTTCGATAAACATATTTAAATAATTTTTGTGCCAATTAAGGCCTTGATTTAAAGAAAAAATGAATGAATTGTAATTATTTTTAATGATCCGCGGAAACCCTGGTTCATCTCGCGCATGCTCTCTACGATCTCCAAGGAACTCAGAGCGGAGCGGAGGGGACCACAGCGGCGGCTGAAGGCTTTGCTTTGCGCAGGCGGTCTGGAGTGCAGCGGGGCGGAGCGCATGCAGCGCTGACAGAGTATGTGGGACTTCAGGGTTAGTGATATCATAGATTCTTATTTTTACCTTTGCATTTTATTTCTCATAAGGCCTATTATCAAAAGTAACCTAAGAGCATGTTGTTATGTGGTATTGCCTTTTTAACGGAAGAGCTGATGGGCAAAAGAAAGATGGAGGGACGATAACCCACTGTTTTTCTAGAGGGTTAAAGGTTAGAGGGCTGTTTATGTAACGGGAACTGAAAGTTGGACCCAGGGGCGTCTCTAGGTTTAAGAGACAAGGGTGGCTCAGCCCCTAGAAGATATTGCGCGCGCCGAAATTTTTTCAGTGCACCTGCTAAGGCGTTGTCTAAGACAAGGGTGTAACTTTGTGTTGAAAGTTGGTGGGGACGGCTCATAAGGAAAGGGAGCTACCTGCGCGACGCCTTTTTTTTTTTGTTGTTGGAAAGGATAAAGCCAAAAAAATGCGAATAACATTTATCAATTTAATGCTTACAGTTGAAAACATAACTGTTACAATTTTCACTTATATATTTTGTGCAAAAAATATCACATAAATCTAAACAGACGGTACATATCAAAGAAATCAAATAAATATATCAATTTTGTAGAACATTTATTGACAGTCAATTTTGGGTCACTTTTTAAAATTAATTTACTTTTAAACCAGGACTCGGACAAGATCTTATGGGGCCTTAAGCAGAATATGATTAAGCAACTCTGTCTTTCTGTCAAGAACATCCACCAGCAGGGTATCCAGGGGGGGATTTACCATTAGGCAATACTAGGCAGTTGCCTAGGGCCCCAAGTTCCTGTGGGCCCCATAAAACTCTGTTTCCATGTATGGTTAATACAACTAATCCTTATTTGTGCACATTAATTATGTTTTTGATAAAAATCCTTTGGCTAAAATGCCATCAGAACGCTGATAGAGAGGAAAAAGGGACAAGAAGAGAGGGACAAAACCTAGAACAAATAATGGATGTCTATTCTATTAACATTTCTCTATCTGTAGAATGGGTCTGTTTTATGGGTTTCTTCTCAGGGGGGCCCCTGCCTGTCTTTGCCTAGGGCCCCAAATTTCCTAAATCCGCCCCTGAGGGTATCAATACTGATTTGATAGAATCTGGGAGAGCGGACTATGTTCAACCATCCATTTTCTTTAACCTTATCCCTCAGTGGGATCAGGAGGTGCTGGTGCATATCTCTAGCCACGTTCTGGGTGAGAGGTGGGATCACCCTGGACAGGTCACCAGTCTGTCGCAGTATGTTCAACCAGCTTAAAAGTAATCGGTAATCAGATTTATTATTTGCACTTTTACCAAGTGAACTTTCTAACTCCCTTAAATCTGAAATTCCAATGCCAAAATTGTTTAAATCTTTTATCTTTGGACCCCCTGCAGAGTGACGTCACACCTGCAAGATCCTATCCTTACCTTCCTGCTAGATTGCAAAAAGCAGCTTGCTCATGAGTTGTCAACTTAACACGCTAAATCTTAAATGTACGTGTACATATAAAAGGAAAAGGGGCGCAGTGCTTGCTACTGAATGGCAACACTATCAAAGTCAGGAAAAAGTTTTAAGTAAAGCCGGGATTAAAACAGTAGCTACAAGAAGCTTCAAATAAAAGGTGTTCTTTATGTTCAACCTAAACACCAACTCCGATAGAGCATCAGTAGAGCAGGTGTTTAAATTAATCAATCACTGCTGCGAAAGCTTATAGCAGTGAAAGCTATTATACCACAGCCATCACTTAATAAACGCAAAATAAACAACTCTCTAAAAACGGAAAACTGTAATGGACTGAAAGTCCTGTTTTTTATGTGGGAAATTATTTGCGTGTGTTTTAGTATAATTCTGATATATTGGCGCTGTTGTCTGTTTCTATGGCAACGATACTGAATGTAGTGTAGCTTAGAGACCTGCATGGGTCGAGTTTTACCAACCCGCACCCGCCTGAACCCGTTAGGATGACTACCGAACCCGACCCGTCACCCGCGGATATCTTCAATTCAAATCCGAACCCGACCCGACCCGTTGATATTTAACCCGCAACCCGACCCATTAACACATCATAGGCTATTGGACGCTGCGCTGCACCCAGTGCCTGATTAATATAACATTTCTGATGTCCATAACAACACACACGCATAAAAAAAAAATCACCAACTACCCGCCCGCACAAAAAAAATATCCGCCCGACCCGTTTATTATTTTTTTTTATGTATTTTTCGCGGGTACCTGACCCGTTGCAGGACTCTAGTGTAGCTGACATAACAGGGCCGGAAAAAAGTGGTTTGAGTTTTTTTTCCCAACGGTTCAGTTAGGCTATATTTTAAATACGGTATTAACTTATTTTTACACTATTCTCTATTCTTTTACTACTTTAAGTCTCTCCTGACTAAAATTAGGTCTTAATATTTCCACAAGTCCCTCTCACCTGCAAGTCTGAGTCCACTTCTGTCCCTGAAGCGACAGGTGTTATGGGGAGAGGGCGGAGGGGGGTGATGGGGAGAAAGCGAGAGGAAACAGATTCTTTTTTCTGAGTTTTTTAGATTAACTTCTCTTCTTTATGGCTTTTATTCTGTGCTTTACTGCATTTGTTCTGGGAAAATATGAGGAAAAAATTAATTCAGAAAAAAAAAATATTTTTTTTAAAATCGCAAAATAATTATAGGGTGGCTAATGCCAAAGAAAGGATGACTGAAGCCACCCTTAAATAGGTCTAACGACGCCTATGGTTGGACCCAATATTCAGCAGACAACAGAAAGTTTCAAAACAGGTTTATTTAAAAAAAAAGTGAAAGAGGACGATGGAAACTCCTCAGAGAGGGTTCTCTGATTCTCTGCTGAGACAGGAAACTCAGGTCAGTGACAAGAATGAAGAGTGGAGAAGACAAACAAAAAGTCACTGACCTGGTTGAGAGTTCAGTCCGTGCCCAGAGAGGAGAAACCCGGGGGGAGACAGTCCACCGCTTGCGGTCGTTACCGCTTCAGAGAACAGTGCGTGGGGGAGCCGGAGCCAGCCAATGGCGAGCGAGCTGAAGTGTCCATGAGGGATTATGCGAAGCCGAAATCCAGTCCAGTGCAGTGACAGAAACCAGGAGATCCGAGAGCCGAAGAGGTATCCAGGGAAAATCCAAGCCGAGGTAAGAAAAGCAGTCCAAGTTCGATAACAGGCTAACTCCAGGCAGTCAGGCCAAAAACCAAACTAAGCAGGGCAGACAGGGAGAAAGGCAAAAACCAAAAACATATGGGCAAAAAACTGAGAAGAATTCCACTGAACAAAAACTCTTACTTGATAGCTGAGTAACTCACACAGAGACAGGTTGAATAATCTGACGCCGATGGCAGGAAAGCAAACAGCCTAAATAGCTGCAGGGACCAGGTGAATCAGATTGGCAGTAATCAGCCACAGGGCCAATTAGGCAGGTGAGCAGGAGCAGAGGAAAAAACCCAACCATCAGCGCCAGGATTATGACAGTATATGAGCTATACATCCACCTTAATCATGGAGCATATAATACAGATAGCTACTGTTGCTTTTGGTTATTTAGTTTTGCTTAACTTTGCATATTTATATTTTTTGGTATGATTTCTTTCACATTTCTTGATGCATTAATACATATAATTAGAGATGTGAGAATAAATCAGTCTGAATCTGTGCTGTTCTGATTGTTTTATATAAGGCAAAAGATGTCCTATAAATACTGACAATTTTTTTCAGTTCATCTAGAAATTGAGGCATTTTCTTTTCTTTAAAATCTTTGATGCACATTAAAAAAATGTTGTTGTTTTTTCTGACAGTACACTTTCTTCTATTTGCTTTCTGTTATGGACCAATAACCAACTGTATAACTTAATGTGGAATTTCTGAGCAGCAATCAGATGTACATTTCAGAACATAAAGTATCACTCCTACATCTTACTGATCCTCATCAGCAGGTTTTTTAAAATTTGTTTTTTTACTAATGACACACTCTTGAAGAACTAGGAAAAAAATCCCTTCAAAAACAATTTTGCAATTGATCTGCATCCCAATCAAATCATTATTTCTAGTAAAAGCCTTTCAAAAACTATTCTTGCAAACTGAAGTTTATTATATTCTACATTCCCCTCTTTCTCTCAACAACCTGTTCTTCGAATTTGCAGCTTTATTGCCGAGATAATTCACAGTAAGCTCACACGGTCTGAAACATTTGCTCACTATACATCAGTAGCTGAGATTCCAAACATTTGAAACTGAGAGCTTTTAAATGGGGCAGGATGTTGAATTATTTTTACTATCATGTCATTGATAGCTGCAGTTACTCAGATAAAGAGCAATATATAACATGAAAACTACAGTATAAGCAGCAATGTTATCTATGATACAGCTCAACAACCAAAGTTAAACATTAAAGACTATCTAGGTCAGTTCACACATTACAATATCACAAGTGTGCAGACATAAACCTGAATAACAAAGATAATGATAAAGTTGATAGAGAGCATGGTTTAATGCATAACAATCAAACTCTGCGTGGAAAAGAAAAAGACTAAGTTCTGACATGGAATTTTAGGTGTGTTGTGAAGAAATATTCACAAATGTAAATAAAAAGATATTTTTCAAGCATAAACCATATTGGAGAGTATACAATACAGTACAGTAAACAGTTTAAACCTTATAGATAAAGAAGGATCACAACCCACATTATCACTTCATTATATTATATATTTACAAACCTGACAGATAAGAACACCATAAGGAGATTATTTATATATGATATCAGTGACCATACTGTATACCAGTTTTTATGGTTTATGACAACTGTTACAGCATTAATTGATTGATTACACACATAAGCACAAAATAATCAAAACAGCGGTGCATTTAGAGATTTTCTTCTTAGAAATTGTGTCCTTGGGAAGATGGGGGGATTTCACTGATTTCACCATGCCTGAGCTATTTTCTAACAAGTAGGAGGTAGCACCTCTCAGTGCATCATGCCTGCCACGGAAAAGAGCCAACAGTAGAATTTGTAAGGTTGGCAATCAGGACCACACTTATCATTTATTAGTTAATTCCGTCTTGCTTAAATTCTTTGATCTGGTCAAAAATCAAACCTCACAAAGTATAAGCTTCATTTAACGTTGTTGCCTTTGTTTAATGTGTTAGAAATCCAGTTTGTGTGGTGTGTTTTTGTGGGTTGTTTGTGTGTTTTTCTCTCCATCCACCACCAGGTGGTGCCCTGTTCTCATTGGCCTTCCTGCTAGAGTCCAGCACGGGTCGAGTTTTACCAACCCGCACCCGCCCGAACCCGTTAGGATGACTACCGAACCCGACCAGTCACCCGCAGATATCTTCAATTCAAATCCAAACCAGACCCGACCAGTTGATATATAACCCGCAACCCGACCCGTTAAAACATCAAGTAATAGGCTATAGTACGCTGCGCTGCAGAACAGCGCCATTAACACTGCAGCAGACGCGTATGCACTGACTGTGGCCTTTCTGGAGGGAAGCCCACACTGTCGCAGGCAGGGCTTTAAGCTACAACAAGGGTGACCCCAGTGCCTGATTAATATAACATTTCTGATGTCCATAACACACACGCATAAAAAAAAAATCACCAACTACCCGCCCGCACTAAAAAATTCCCGCCCGACCCGTTTATTTTTATTTATGTATTTTTCACCGGCAAAAGAGCATTTTAGCGGGTGACCCGTCGGGGACCCGCGGGTACCCGACCCGTTGCAGGACTCTACTTCCTGCATACCTGCGGCTCGTTGGTTCATCACTGAAGAATATTTGAGTGGCGGACTGTCACTACCTTGATGCCAGAGTGTTTGCCAGTTTTGGGCATTCTAGCCAAGCTGCGTTTAGCTGAGTCTATCTGAGCCTTTGTTTCTCTGAGTCTAACTTCGATTTTGTCTTTGCCTTTTTGGCAGAAAGCCTTCCTGTGTAACTGGATGTGGGTCAGATCTCTTAAAACAATTTTCACAGAACACTCTGGCCAAACCGTTGACCCATCAGAGGCCATTCAGAGAGCCTTCAACCAGCAACAAACAACCCTAACCAGAAATAATAACACCTTGGTTGAATTAATCAACCAGCTAACTGAGTTGGACCGCAGAGTGACAGATTTAAACAAGACTGTCCCTCATCCAATGCATTATCCAGTTCAATCATGCTCCCAGCTCCTGCAATTTGCTGAAATTTAAACAGGGACAGAAGTCTGTGTCTGATTTTGCTATAGATTTCCGCATCCTGGCTGCAGCTTCTGGCTTAAATAGCACTGCTATAGACACACTCTCAAGTGTGTCTATTTAAACGCTCTCAATGACCCCAAAAAGGACAAACTAGCCCCCCTCGATAATCCTGAAATGCTGGAGGATCTAATCATGCTATCTATCCGTCTGCGTCTAACTTTGTTTTTGTCTTTGCCTTTTCGGCAAGAAGACATTCCAACGAATGTCTACCTGTCCGCTCTCCAATGAGTTCCCTCTTCTCTGGATAAACCCACACTGTCTGGATTCAAGGATTAACAAGAACTCCCTCAAACACTTTCCAGTTCCGGTTCAAAAGTTCACTGAGTTCCAGATCCAGCACTTGTTCTCATTCCCTTTATAAGCCTGTTTAACTTTTCCCCTGGTTGTCTGAGTGGTTCTCTGCATGTGGGTCACATCTCTTAAAACAATCATGACATAACGGCTACAAAATTAAAGCTGTGGATTCTAAACTTCCAACCGTTCACCTGTCAGGCTATAGTATATATATATTATAGTTCTTCTTCTACAAGCTCTCACATTCTGTTTTCCTGATGTTGACAGAGAATATGAGACACAAACACACATATATAAACATTGTCAAGTAAAGTGTGCTGTTTACATTCAGTGAGTTTATTGACAGATTTTTAAGTTTAATTCTAATTCATTGATCTCTTTTATAAGCTCAGAGCTATGTTCTGCAATTTTACCCACAGGTTATTAATATATTATTAACTAGAATTGGATGTTATAGTCATTCAAATCAATGGTAAAATACAAGTAATTATCTTTAGTTAAATGATTATAATGGACAATGAAAGCAGAGTTATCAATCATTAACCACAATAAAAATTATTGTAAATTCAAGTTGTTAACTCAAAGTCAGTAGGCTCTGCTGTCATACACAATCGGTCACTGCTGATAAGATAATCGCACACAATTGAAACAAAAGGGGTTAATGTTTGTTGTTAGAAAAGATGGGATTGCTGTCCAGTCAATGAGTGGATGCAATCAGCTGGCTCTCTTTAGATAGAAAACTGAACTGAGTGTATGATCTGGCTGAACTGTCTCTGTAAAATTGCCTTGAGATTACATGTTGATGACAACTCTTCACATATTGAAACAGAAACATGTAATACAATTCCATAATCTAAAGTACAAGTGAAAACACAAAAATGTATTAATGTTGTAATAGCTTATTTTTTTGTAACATGATTTATTAGTTGTTACACTTTTTAATGCATTACAAACTCTTACCTGTTCAAGGAAATCAATAAAACAAACTTCCAGATTAACATATGTGTGTGTGAGAAGTTAAAGCTACAGTGTGTAATTTTCAGCGACATCTAGCGGTCAGACTGCAGACCGCAGCAACATGAACATCTCCCCCCCACCGCTTCTCCCCCCCAACAGTACGGCGAGCGTTACGGGAGAAAATTTCTTCCACGACGTCCGCATCACCTACCTTCTCAAGTGATGAGGTTTGTTTACATAGATAATTTACAGATAGTATTTCATTAGTCTGTGTAGGGTATAGATTTCATGTAGACTTAAGATAATAATTATACCCGTTATTTTTTCTACATCGTTGTGACGTTTTGGTGAGCTGCTTTGCATGGTGATATAAACAGACGAAGTAATTGTAGTCATTAGTTTAACAGCGAGATTGTGTTCGCTGGAAGAATATATATTCCCCGTTTACAGATTCCAAGTCTTGTTTGTGGCACGGGGGTTACAAGGCGAGGAAGAGGGAGAGGAAGAGGGCAGAGAGGCCGGGGTGGGCGTGCAGCCAGGGCCAGGTGAGGGAGAGGTGCCAGCGGGGTGACTAGAGCAGAGGAGGAAAGGCTTGAAGATCTCCAAAGGAGCCGGAGAGAAGTAACCGAGGTATATATGCAGAAAATGTTGGGATCCTCAGACTTGCCCACCAGAGGGCGCCGAGGGTCCTCTTCTGTTCTGTGTTTATTTTCCCTTAGGGCTGGAGTTACTGCTGGGATCTGGAGATTACCCTCTGTCTCCAGCAGAGTGTGCCGTGGGTCTCCTAGGGCTGGAATCTTCCTGCACACCTGTTGCTAATCCTCTCATCAGAAGACCTCTCCTTTATAAGCTCCTGCCAGACCTTGCTTCCACGCCGCAGTGTTGATCTTAGTTGGTTAGCTTCCAGAGCCTCTGTTATAGATTGAATCTTGGTTGTCTCTAGTGTGAGATTCAGATTCTAATCTCTCCTTTGTCTGTGCCTCACAGGAAACCTGTCTCTGGTCTGAAGCTCAGGAAGAGCTGCCCCTCGGAACCCTGTCTCTGGTCTTAAGCTCTGGGAGAGCTGCATCACAGGACACCTGTCTCTGGTCTGAAGCTCAGGAAGAGCTGCCCCTCGGAACCCTGTCTCTGGTCTTAAGCTCTGGGAGAGCTGCATCACAGGACACCTGTCTCTAGCCTGAAGCTCTTGGTGAGCTAAACCTGCTAATCTGCCCTGGTGAGCCAACCCGAAGATTCCTACGTGGATGTAACCTGACGACTTCTATGTGGAGTTTCCCTAGAGGTTCCTATGTGGAATCGGCCTGAAGAATCCTATGTGGATGCTCCCCTGTTGTTCTAGCCTGGGTGCCAGTCCGAACTTAGTCCCGCCCACAAGGTTTGAGTTCGGGGAAGTTCGGTCTGGCTCTGCTCCATAGTAGCGCGAGTATTAAAGCCCACTGTCAGGCGATCCAATCAAATTGTCAGGGCGGGATTTATACGATGATGGACAGATGATCAAGAGTAACGTTATCAACCACGTGACCAAAGCGCGCTTGGGTGACAACAATAATGGCTGCCGCTGGAGAGTTTGGGTGAGTAGATTCTGCTATTAGGTCTGTTCTAGAAGATATCGACAGCAAATTAATTTTAAAAGAGGAACAGAGAAACGCGATCAAGTCTCATCTTCTTATTCTAGGCGTGAAACTGCACGCTTTGATTTTTGTGGACAACAACTATGCCTCGCTTAAGATACGTCACGCACTCCGTTGCTCTTATTGGTTGTAGGTCTATCCAATTGAGTGCAGAGGCATTTTTTTTCCTGGTTCGTTCGAAACACGCCCCATAATCACAGCTCTATGGAGCAGTATCAGACTCATATTCTGACTAGAATTGAGTCGGACTACGTCAGGCTACTGTTGTTCCCTGCTAAGAGCTGGAAGCTCAGCCTGAAGAATCCTTCGTGTTTATCCCCTGTTGTTCTCTGCAGTGAGCTCCCCTGTTGTTCCCTGCTAAGAGCTGGAAGCTCAGCCTGAAGAATCCTTCGTGTTTATCCCCTGTTGTTCTCTGCAGTGAGCTGGAAGCTCAGATCAAGGCCAGCCATGCTAAGCATGAAGCTAGATGCTTAGCTTTTCATGAACTCTGCTAACCTACATGTCCCGTCCCTGTACAGTCTCCAGTGAACCTGCTCCCCTGCCTGAACCAGTTCCCGTATCTTATTCGTGTTTGTGCTTCAATAAACTCTTTTGGACTTTTACCCAGTTTCCCGTGTGTGTTCTGCATTTTGGGCTTAACTCTCTAGTACCCATCATGACAGAACACTGCGGCCAGACACAAAGCCCAGCAGATCACCTCCGTCGTTGGACTGAGAAACGGGACGCTCAGATTCATGAACATACACAAACCCTCCGTGAGTTACTGCTAAATCAAACATTCACTAACCACTTCTATAATGCTAACGCCATGTCAGCGGCTCGTCCTGCCCCGAATCCACTTCCGTTTCCTAGGTCACCGGCAGTGACGTCACCTCCGAGTCAAGATAATAATCCTCCTTTCTGGTCAGAACTCAACCCGTCGTTTTCATCACCCGGTCCTTCTCTGCCTGAGAGATTTTCCGGCAATCCAAGTAAGCTCAAGGGATTTCTATTTCAGTGCCGGTTATTTTTTAGTTTTCATGCTTCTTGTTTTCTTAATAATAAGGATAGGATAGCTTTTGTTGTTTCTTTTCTGTCTGGTGAAGCCCTTGAATGGGCGGAGACCAGATTTCCGCCTGAAACTAGAGAAAACTCTTCTTTTGAGAAATTCATCCGGGAGTTTGAAAGAACCTTTAGTCAGTTCTCTAAGTTCTCCGTTTCTTGCAACCTTCTGAATACTAAACAGGGTAATAGGTCCGTTGCCGAGTTTTCTTCCGAGTTCCAGGGTAGAGCAGCCGTTTCCGGGTGGAACGAGTCTGCGCTCAAGTCCGCTTATCTCTTAGCTCTAAATGAATCTATCAGAAACGAGCTTTCATTTTACGTCGAGCCAGCTAACCTTGAGGACCTCATAGAACTAGCCATTGGGTTAGACACAGCATCACAAACCAGTTCCAGTTTCTCTCCGCGCCAGGTTAGCCTCAGTTCACATGTTCTACAGTAGATCTTCATTTAGCTCCATCCGTTAAAGGACTCAAGATTGGCCCACCAATTTCACATCAAACAGTTAGAGTTCCCCGCCAGCCTGATCAGACACCTGCACCCGTCACCATTGTTACTAGACCTGTTTCCTCGCCAGATAATTTTGCTCCCTACATCCATAAGGCTGATCTTTGGCATTATTTTTATGGGGATAGAGAGGATATCTTCCCTTTCGAGCCACCACCCTCAGCTCCATGCCAGCCAGATCCTGATCCTGAACCAGTTAATAACCCAGATAGTTTTAAACCTAACCCCGTGCCTGATTCTTTAGCCCCTGATCCTATTATCCATTCTGGAACTCTTATTTTTCAACCGGTTAATTTGTCGTCAGATTCTTTCAGTAAACCCGTTAGCCTAGCTCCAAAGACCCTTCGGCGTAAGAAGAGGCGTCGCCTTAAGTCAGCTCTGTGCCGTCCAGAGACCCCTGGGTCAGCTCTGTGCCGTCTAGAGACCCCTGAGTCAGCTCTGTGCCGTCCAGAGACCCCTGAGCCTGCCCTGTGCCGTCCAGAGACCCCTGAGCTTAAAATTAAGAGGGCTTCAGAAATTGGAGTTGGTGATGACATGCCTCTAAGAGCCCCTCAGCAGAGGCCACTAACCGCCAAGAGCCCTCTACAGACGCCTCAAGCCACCTCAGAGACTGAACTTGAGCCTCCATGGGTGTTTTCTCCTGTTCCTGAGACGGAGCCACAGTCGGTGGTCCCTCCAGTTCCAGAGGTGGAAACACAGTCGGGGGTCCCCCCAGTTCCAGAGGTGGAACCACAGTTGGTGGTGTCACCTGCTCCTGAGGCGGAACCACAGTCGGTGGTGTCTCCTGTCCCTGAGGTGGAGCCACAGTCGGTGGCCTCCCCAGTTCCTGAGGCGGTTCCACAGTCGTTGGTTTCGCATGTTCCTGAGGTGGAGCCACAGTCAGTGGCCTCCCCAGTTCCTGAGGCGGATCCACAGTTGGTGGTTTTGCATGTTCCTGAGGTGGAGCCACTGTCGGTGGTCTCCCCTGTTCCTGACCGGGAGCCACAATCGGCGGGCTCCCCTGCTCCAGAGCCGCAATCGGCGGGCTCCCCTGCTCCAGAGCCGCAATCGTCGGGCTCCCCTGCTCCAGAGCCGCAATCGGCGGGCTCCCCTGCTCCAGAGCCAGAGCCGCAATCGGTGGGCTCCCCAGTTTCAGACCCGGAGCATCAAGTGGCAGGCTCCCCAGTTCCAGACCCGGAGCCGCAATCAGCGGGCTCCCCTGTTCCAGTCCGTGAGCTGCTGTCGGCGGTCTTCTCAGAGCCTGTTCCAGCCCCACAGTCAACGGTCACCTCAGAGTCTGTTCATGAGCCGCCGAAGAGGGGACGGGGTACCCCGTGGGGGTACCTACTGAAGGATTGGCATCATCCTCCTGAGAAGCTGCTTCGCCTCCGGCCCCGCGGCCGGCCCCCAGAGCGTCGACTTCGCCTCCGGCCCCGCAGCAGACCCCCGGAGCGTCGGCTTCGCCTCCGGCCCCGCGGCAGACCCCCAGAGCGTCGGCTTCGCCTCCGATCCCGCAGTCGACCACCTAAGACTCTACTCCGTTGCCGGATCCCAAGACGCTGCTTCGTCTCCAGCCCTGCGGTCGGCCTCCTGAGCATCTGCCTCGCCTCCGTCTCAACGGTCGACCTCCTGAGCAGCTGCTACGCCTCCGCTGCCGGCCCCACGGTAGGCCACCTGAGACTGTGTCCCGCTGCCGGCCCCACTGCAGGCCACCTGAGACTTTGCCCTGCTGCCGGTACCTCGGCCGGCCACCTGAGACTCTGCTCCGCTGCCGGTCCCTCGGCCGGCCACTTGAGACTCTGTCCCGCTGCAGGTCCCTTGGCCGGCCACCTGAGACTCTGTCCCGCTTCCGGTCCCTCGGCCGGCCACCTGAGACTCAGTCCCGCTGCCGGTTCCATGACCGGCTACCTGAGACGTTACCCAAGATATGTTCGGGATTTTCTTTTGTTTTCATCCACCGTTAGTGGATCGTTTTCTGTTCTGGACTTTGTTTTTGCCCTCCTGGCCTGTTTCCTCCATCGCCCACTCTGGGTGGGTTGTTTTTTGTTTTCTGGACTCTGTTTTTTGTTCCTGGCCCTCCTTGCCTTAGTGCCCCCTCCGCCCACCCTGGGTGGGTTGTTTTTTGTTTTCTGGACTTTGTTTTTTGTTCCTGGCCCTCCTTGCCTTAGTGCCCCCTCCGCCCACGCTGGGTGGGTTGTTGTTGGGGGGGCTCTGTTGGGATCCTCAGGCTTGCCCACTAGAGGGCGCCGAGGATCCTCTTCTGTTCTGTATTTATTTTCCCTTAGGGCTGGAGTTACTGCTGGGATCTGGAGATTACCCTCTGTCTCCAGCAGAGTGCGCCGTGGGTCTCCTAGGGCTGGAATCTTCCTGCACACCTGTTGCTAATCCTCTCATCAGGAGACCTCTCCTTTATAAGCTCCTGCCAGACCTTGCTTCCACGCCGCAGTGTTGATCTTAGTTGGTTAGCTTCCAGAGCCTCTGTTATAGATTGAATCTTGGTTGTCTCTAGTGTGAGATTCAGATTCTAATCTCTCCTTTGTCTGTGCCTCACAGGAAACCTGTCTCTGGTCTGAAGCTCAGGAAGAGCTGCCCCTCGGAACCCTGTCTCTGGTCTTAAGCTCTGGGAGAGCTGCATCACAGTACACCTGTCTCTAGCCTGAAGCTCTTGGTGAGCTAAACCTGCTAATCTGCCCTGGTGAGCCAACCCGAAGATTCCTACGTGGATGTTGTTTCATTATGTTCTGTCTCACTATAGACTATACATAATGGACGATTAAAGCAGTTTCTGCTTTATTGGCATGCCGACATCAACGCTCTGCAGTAGCCACGTTATCCGAACATTCCCGTCTGCTGTGCAACCTCTAAATCCGTCCCCCGTGCAACAGTGCTTAATAAACAATCCTATTGTTACATCTTTTTCTTTTTTCACGTTATTCTCTTATTTGATCTATCAACATAAGCAATAATCACTCATCAAGCGTAAAACATCTGTTTTCCCCCAAGTGTAACAACATTTGCAACCGATCTAACAACATAAACGATAGTAACTCAACAAGTGTAAAACATCTGTTTTCCCACAAGTGTAACAAGTGTATAAAACAACACATTACAAGTGTAACAAGTGTATAAAACAACACATTTCCATTTCTCAATTTTTTTTTTCTTTCATAGACCATACTCTAATCACTGAGAATAGTCCATGAGGTAGTGGGGTCTGACAACTCATCGTCCTGACCTGGTGACCGTCTCTTGGTTCACTGGGCCACCCGGTGGTATGGCCGCCTCTGTCACTGTTGGTGTGGGTGTGTTTTGTGTAATCGCGCGCTTGGTGCGATCGTGCCTGAGGTGGCGACGATTTCGTCTCAACACCCCTCCTGACTCTAACTCCACCTTATATGATCTATGGCTAACCTGCTGAACCACTTTCCCTGGTCTCCAGCCCTGGTGTGTGTCACAGGGCTGTACTCTCACACTGGCCCCTCCTTCCAGAGAGTCCATGTCTTTTGCTGTGCGGTTGTAGTACTTTTCCTGTCTCTGTCTGTTGTATTTCAGTCCCTGTTCGTTGTGTGTTACCTCAGGCTTCAGCAGAGTGTCCTTAGTGGGAAGCAGGGTCCTGGTCCTCCTGCTTAGAAGTCTCTGCGCCGGGCTTGTGTTGAGGCCCTGGCTCGGTGTGTTGCGATGATCCAGCATGGCCAAGTACGGATCCTGTCTCGCTGCTGCAGCCTTCAACATCAGGCGTTTGGCTGTTTTCACCGCTGACTCCGCCTTCCCATTACTCTGCGGGTATCCCGGCGACGATGTCCTATGTTCAAAGCCCCACTTCTGGCTGAAGTGCTGAAACTCTAGTGATGTATATTGGGGTCCGTTATCTGAGATAACAATGTCTGGGATCCTCTGTCGGGCAAAGTGGGCTTTGAGTTTTTTGATCACTGTGTTACTTTTCGTGTCGGGCAGAAAATCAACCTCCCAAAAATTTGAATAATAGTCTACTGTTATCAGATAGTCTTTATTGTGAAAGGAGAAAGGTCTGTTCCTACCTTGGCCCAGGGTCTGCTTGCCATGTCATGTGGGTGTAGTGTCTCTCTTTGTTGCTTTGGGTCCACTGACCTACATATGTCGCATTTGGAGATGAAGTTCTTGATCTCATCATTCATTCCAAACCAGTATACACATTCTCTCGCCCATCTCAGACATCCTTCTACTCCCAGGTGAGAGGAGTGGATCCTGTGAGTGATGTCCACCCTGAGTGCGTCCGGTATCACGGCTCTGTCTCCTCGGAACACAATGCCATCCTGGAAGCTCAGTTCCTCTTGGAAGGTGTGGTAGTGTCTGATGTCACTTGGTAGGTCTTGTTTCCTCTTGGGCCACCCTAACAGTATTCTATTTGCCACACTCTGCAACTTTGTGTCATCTTTTGTTGCAGCTCTGATGGCACTCAGCCTCTCTGCTGAAATGGGTAGGTAGTTGACCATATTTACAGTCTCTATATCTGTCTCACTCTCTCCTCTGGTGCTCTCTGGTAAGTATGCTCTACTCAGCGTGTCTGCGAGTAGCATATCCCTGCCTGGAACATAGGTTACTCTAATATCATACTGCTGCAGCCTGAGTAGCATTCTCTGTAGTCTCTTAGGTGCACTAAGTAAGGGCTTACTGTGTATATTCTCGAGAGGCTTGTGGTCGCTCTGTACTGTGACCTCTCTGCCATAAGTATACTGATGAAATTTTTCCATACCAAACACGATGGCTAAGCATTCTTTTTCTATTTGGGCATAACCTTTTTCAGTTGGTGTGATTGCCCTACTGCCAAAAGCTACCGGTTTGCCTTTCTGTGTCAGGGCTGCCCCCAGTCCTGTGTCTGATGCATCACATTGAAGTGTCAACTCCTCTTCCTTGTTGTAGTACTGTAGTACTGGTGCTTGAGTGATTTTGTCTTTCAGCCTTTGAAACGCCCCTTCTTGGATATCTGTCCATTCCCACAAGTTCTCCTTGCGCGTGAGTTGTCTCAGAATTTCACGGTCATCTGAGAGGTGGTCATAGAACTTAGACAGATAGTTGACCATCCCAACCAGTCTTTGTACCCCTCTTACATCTGTTGGTCTTGGCATCTCTCTGATTGCCCGTACTTTCTCCGGGTCAATCCTCAGTCCCTTGGCCGTGAGCAGATGACCTATGTAGGGTACCTCTTTTTGTCTGAGCTTTAATTTGTCAACGTTCAGTTTGATGTTGCGCTCTCTGCACCTGCTTAGAAAGATTCTGACTTTCTCATCATGGTCCTTGTCTGCCTCCTCTTGTGTTACCCCTTCCCCCGTGATTAACACATCATCTGCTATGATGAAGACTCCTGGGAGGCCCTCCAGGGCCTGCATGAGCTTTCTTTGGAAAACTTCCGGTGCTGGGCTGATTCCCATTGGCATCCTTAGCCAACGGAAGCAACCACATGGGGTGGCGAATGTTGTGAGGTAACTCGACTGTTCTTCTAGTTTGACGTGCCAGAAGCCTTGCTTCACGTCACAGACTGTGAACACCTTTGCCTTTGACATCTCCGGCAGGATGTCATCTATAGTTGGGAGTGGATAATGACTTCTTTTTAGTGCCCGATTCAGAGGTTTTGGGTCTATACAGATCCTCATCTTCCCATTAGGTTTTCTCACTGCGACCATGCTACTGATCCAGTCAGTGCTGCGTTCCACCGGTGCGATTATTTGTCGTCTCTCTAGATCTTTGAGTTCCTCTTGTAGAGGTGTCATCATAGCTACTGGCACTCTGCGCTTTGGCAGTTTTACTGGTGGTACTCTGTCATCTATTTCTATTTTATATTCACCCTCCATGCAGCCATCTCCGGTGATCACATCCCCAAACTCTTCCTTTATTTTGTCCATGGTCACGTGTTCTCCTCTTGTCACTGGGTTCGGCTTTTTCATCACTATGCTGTCTATAGCCAAAATGTTCTCGTACTGTACTTTTATCAACTTCATTGCCTCACTGGCCTTTCTGCCCAGTAAAGGGATTCTGCTATTCTGGTTAACCACTTGAAACTCTAATCTGTATAGCTTGTTGTTTCTGGGGTTTCTGACTTTAACCTTACATGTACCCAGAGGAGTCAGCTTGGTCTTGTTATACATCACTAACACTTTCTTAGTGTGCTCTAACTGTATATCTGGGTTTAGTAGGTCGATAGGGATGATATTGCAGGTGGCCCCACAGTCTATCTGGAAATTAACTAACTGTTCACCTATCTTCATTCCTGCGAAGAGCTGCTGGCTCTGACTGTGGCTGTCTTTAACTTGGTTTACAGTTTCATCCTCTCTATTTACTTCAGTTATGCTGCTGACATCCTCATATGAGTCACTGTCACTAGTCTGTTCTGTAACTGTATGCACATTCTTGGTTTTCCGACTGCTCTCTCGTCTCGATCTGCACTGAGCTGCAAAATGATTGTCCTTTCCACACTGTTTACACTTTTTCCCAAAAGCTGGGCATTTTTTCTTATTCCTCTCGTGTGTTCTACCACAGAACTTGCACAATATCTCATTGTGTCTTTTTGTTTCTTCCACTGCCTGTTTTACTGTATGTACCTCCTCCGCTATCTGTCCTTGTAGTGTTCTGCTATTTTCCTTAGACAGCTCCGTAGCTCTACAAATGTGCAGGCATGTATTTAGAGTCAGCTTCTCTTCCCTGAGTAATCTCTCCCTCAGCGCTGAGCTATTTGTACCACACACGAGTCGGTCTCTAATCAGTGAATCTCTAATGTCCCCAAAATTGCAGCTGCTAGCAAGCCTTCTTAGCTCAGTTACATAGCTGTCCACATTTTCATCCAAGCCTTGGTTTCTTGTGAAGAATCTGTATCTTTCCACCGTTTCGTTTACCGTGGGATTGCAGTACTCATCAAACTGTTTGATCATTGAACTCACTGTGGTCCTCGCTGAAGGGCTAGCAGTCGACAGAGTTGTCCAAAGTTCCCTGCCTTTTTCTCCGATGAGATAGGTGAATAGTTTCACTTTCGTGGTTTCTTCGGCGCCTGGCATGGTAAGGTCCACGTACATCATGAACTCCTCCTTCCAACTTTTCCATGACTTCGCCAAGTTGTTGTAGTCCAAAACCAGAGGTCCCGGGGGTTTTAGCCCTTCCATCGCTAGCTAAACTTTCACTTTCCTTGTTACTTAATTCTGACAACTTTCGACGTGCACACCGCTGCCACCATGTTTCATTATGTTCTGTCTCACTATAGACTATACATAATGGACGATTAAAGCAGTTTTTGCTTACTTAAACTTTATTGGCATGCCGACATCAACACTCTGCAGTAGCCACGTTATCCGAACATTCCCGTCTGCTGTGCAACCTCTAAATCCGTCCCCCGTGCAACAGTGCTTAATAAACAATCCTATTGTTACCGATGTAACCTGATGACTTCTATGTGGAGTTTCCCTAGAGGTTCCTATGTGGAATCGTCCTGAAGAATCTTATGTGGATGCTCCCCTGTTGTTCCCTGCTAAGAGCTGGAAGCTCAGCCTGAAGAATCCTTCGTGTTTATCCCCTGTTGTTCTCTGCAGTGAGCTCCCTGTTGTTCCCTGCTAAGAGCTGGAAGCTCAGCCTGAAGAATCCTTCATGTTTATCCCCTGTTGTTCTCTGCAGTGAGCTGGAAGCTCAGATCAAGGCCAGCCATGCTAAGCATGAAGCTAGATGCTTAGCTTTTCATGAACTCTGCTAACCTACATCTCCCGTCCCTGTACAGTCTCCAGTGAACCTGCTCCCCTGCCTGAACCGGTTCCCGTTTCTTATTCGTGTTTGTGCTTCAATAAACTCTTTTGGACTTTTACCCAGTTTCCCATGTGTGTTCTGCATTTTGGGCTTAACTCTCTAGTACCCATCATGACAGAAAATTAATTTACAGAAAATGACTGAATCATTACCTGTGAAACGTCAGGGACGTTGCTGAATAAGTATACTGGAGAGTAACAGCATCATCACGCAGCATGTTATTGTAATGGGCGATCTCGCAATCGCTAGTTTGTTGGCTCTGCGCTGCCGTAGCGCAAAGATGTCTGCCTCCATGGCTGCGAGACCCACTCCTATGTAATTATAAATAACGAATTCTAAGGCAACGCAAATATTAAGGTTAAGAGGCTGAGTTAGTAGATGATGATAAATAACATAGTTATGTATAATATATTACATTTCTGACTGTATATCCCTGTAATTATTACACACTGTAGCTTTAAGTAAACTATAATCTTAAAACACAAAAACTGCAGTGCGCACACATAAAAATCTTTGTTGGGGGGGGGGGAAACGAGTCATGTCTTACTGTTTGTTATCTTGGGAAATATTAAAAATTGGATGTGAACAACAAAACAGGTGAATGAAAGATTGACTAGTTTATTATTTTCAATACTTTAATATACAGTTTATTTATAGCAGCTGTACAAGATACTATTACAATATTCAGGATCAGATCTTTCATATAAGTGATGGGTATTCATTTTCATTAGAAATAAAGAATAGCATACTCCATAAAAATGTTTTCACAGTGTATAAAACTGCATAACTCGCACATGGTAGCTATTCAAACTTGCCTAAAAGTGACTGTAGAAAATGAAATATTCATGAACTTCTATTCAAGGTGCAGTTTCTCTTTAGAATTTTCTTTTATAATTTTCTGTAGTGGAGAGATTAAGAATCCGCTGAATGTGGAATAAAGATATCCATTATCACTTATTTTCCTTGAATCCCAGAGGCGGACGTTCACCATGTCTCCAGCCTCCACCAGCAAGATGGCGCTGTTGGAACCAGTGATGGGTGAACTGTTGCTCTAACTATACCATGACACAAGGGCGTTACCATTTTGGTAAAGACTTCCACCTGTGGTTCCATCACCTGGCCAGCAGAAGAAAGAAAATGAGAAGTAGTAGATTCCTCTCACAGGCGCTGTAAAGTAGCCTGCAGATGTAAAAAAAAAAGTAAAGCAGACCACAAAAATCAGCTGTAGAATACAAAGAGGAAATATCTTTTAGATCTTTAACTATGTAAGAGTTATAACTTTTGGTTTTAGACAAAATAAAAAATAATTTGATAGCAAATCATGAAATAGAAAGTTAAATACTGACCCGTCACTGGACTGTACTGACCTCCAATGTTAGAGACCCAGCTGTGAACACATCTAATCCACAGCTGGCAACAGCTACAAACAGGCTACAAGCATGCTACTGCAATCATTCTCATTCTGATATGTTAGCAGCTAGGATGTACACTCCTGCTAAACAAATGGAGGTCGATGGATTTCACTCAGTCAGCATTTTATTTCATCTTTGCAAAGACAGAGCAAGACATCATACATCCCTCATTGCATGGTGTTCAAAACCCTGTTCTAACAAGACAGAGTTTTTGTCTCCCTAATTAACGCTGCAGATGAGCTGTGAAGGTCTCCACACATCTCTACCCAAAACAAAGATGGAGAGTTTGGGGAGAGAGTCTAAATGTCATTAGAATTATATATATAAGATGGTAATCATAGGCCAGAAACCATAAGATGTTGGACAGTGCCAAAACCATGTATTAAATACCTTTGACCCATAAACCAAACTGCCTTTAACAAGATGGCTGACATACAGACCCATTCGAGTGGCAATGTGTATAACAAAGTGAACTCAGACTGCAAAGCACACAAAGAAAAACATAATAAAACACATAAAAGAAGATGACAAAACACAATTTTACAAAGATGGGAACACCTACTGTAACAAAACAACACAACTAATTTGAATGTTTTTCTTGAAGCTGAAGTGTTTTCTTGCAGATTTAATAATAAAAAAGGTAACAGAAGCTCCAATCCAAAAACATAATCCACAATATACAAAACTACTGAAAACAAGGAACAAAAAAACAACGACAAACCAGCAACAGTGACTGAGCAAGAGGTGCATATATAGGGGAGAGAAACAAAGACTAGGCTAATCGGCAGTTTGGGAGCAAGTGTGAACAGAGGAGTCTAGAATGGAGCTAGGGGAAGGACACTGACACAAGAGGGCAACAGAGGGAAAATGAAAAATATCTAAGAACTCATAAAATTGAAAGTAACTAGAATAACACAAAACTTTAACAAAACCAATGAAAACTCAAAGATAAAACTTAAACAGAACCAAAACCATGACACTCAGTACAAAGTTCAGGAGATCCCTTTTTGTAATGGAACTAAAAGGTATCTAACTATTAATAATATTTTATATTATTATATTTGCCCAGGCAAGGTACCTATTAAAATAATAAAATTAGAGGAGGGTTACATGGTCCGGTTACATTGTGAGCAGCTGTTTTAGCAGATGCTTCATTCTAGTGGGTCTGGGTCTTATGTCCGCGTCGGCACCAAGTCGAAACTCTGTTAGTCCAATACAACACAGGTGATATAGTAGAATCTTTAACTTTTGGGGCAGTTATGCAGCTTTTAGGTGATCTGCTCATAGTGCTCACAGTGCAGCGGGGGGGGGGGGATGTTCCTGCAGCTCACAGCTCAGGAAGACAGGCAGCAACTTAACAGTCCGTGGGAGGGAACCGCTCACAGCGCAGATGGGCATACCAGACGCAGGACGTCTGGCCAGGATGGAAACCAGGTGCTGTCTTGGTCAATCGTGGAGCGGACTGGGCAGTCTACCAAACCTGGACAAGGCAATGAAATAACTAGCTCCTCTTTTTTCTTGTTGCTTAAACATAATAAAAGAATAAACATTTTACACCATACATTCTGCATTGTCATAAATCTTTGGTTGTCATATTTATATTTGGCACCAAGGAAAAGAAAGAAAGAAGCTTACCAAAGGAAATGAAAAATGATAAAACAATATGATTAACAGCTTACTCAGCTTTTGGCATTCAAAGGGCAGGCACTACAAACCTTGCAGGGGTGAGGGTGTTGGTTCTAATTTGCAATTCTTTGATCTTTGGTTCCCCTTTATATGATATCACTGCAGTGATAACCCATCCAAATACGATGAGACCCACAGTAGTGGTCATAACTTGTTTCTAATCTCCAATCATAAGTTCTAGACATGAGAAAGTTTGGGGACCAAGGTCAGTTCTGATGACGTGGAACTGAATTATAACAGCTCAGTGCCTGCAATCAAAAGTTATTTTTAATGCTGATATCAATTCTGAAATTAGATCTTTTAAAACCATCTGCCCTTTCAATCAGCCTTATGTATCAATATTGGCTGATGCAGAACATCATCCCCAATGTGAATGATTAAACTTGGGAAACAGAAAAGAACACTGTATATGTATAATTGTATTGTGCTAAAGCATGTCATGTTTCTGATAAATAGATTTCTTGAACAAACCCGGTGAATGTTTTAGTTATGGTTCATTATTCTAAATTATGAGCCCAATAATATTGATGTGGTTTATGTAAACATTACTTTTATTTTCAAAGAAAGCTACATTTAACACAATGTAAATGTATATATGTTAGCCCTTTAAAAAAATTTGAAGATTTAGCATGAATCTAATCTTAACACTGCCAGAAATTAGAAGGATTGGGATTACACTGCAATAGCTGTAAACCAAGTGTCTTGAGGTAGTTGCAGGGTGTTTGTTGAGGAAGATCTATGGACCTTCTTTACCAAAACCAAAGGGATTTAAGCAAAGCTGTTTCCGGATAAGCCAATAAAAATCCTCCATTATAGTAATTCTCTAACAATCTGAGTGCATATAGTGTCAATTTCACCAAAGCTGTGAGATTCAGTGCACTAACATTGCATCAGTGGCAGCTGGTGGAGTCTTCTCCAGGGGTGGCTATAAATTCAAAATAGACGTGTACCACAAAGCATTTAAACGTATACTAAGTTATCACACCAGTATATTAATATGAATGCCAATAACAAAACAAAACAAAATAATAATAGAGCAACACTTTATAAAAACAAAACATTATTTCATATACATGTTTAATTTTTGTACATTAATCTTGCCCTTCTTAGGCTTTGTGAAGGCAAATCTGTGTTTTGCAATATTGCGTACGTGCATACTGTTTTATTTTTTTTTTTTTACTTTTTCAATGCTAAACTTCTCCCGGGTTTTGCCTGAATCTTTAGCACCCTGTTGGTGCTATCTGGTCTCTTCCTGGGGCAGACAAGGGTTTCCCATGCCATCTGAGAAAACTTCCTTGTCTTGTGCATGGAAAGAGTTTCAGTTCAGCAGTATATGGTAACTTCATTCCTTATACTCTTATGAAGATACTTTGTATCCTGAAGTATGGATGCCAACAGGTCTGTCATCCTCTGTGGTCTGAAGCTACTCTCACCAGAGGAACTGGATACTGCACTACCAAACCTTTGATGTTAAATTTAAAATACTTCAGAAGTGGCAAAACCAGACAAATGAACTGTATTACTAAACTCAGGTTAGCAACATATAGTTTAAAATCACAAACCAGTTATCCCTGCACTCTTTATCCACAATAAAGGAAAGGCAAACAATAAGGCAGAATTAAGTGTGGTTGTGTTGACCCACTTTCGCCGCCAGGTGACGCCAAAGAGACTCTAAACAGATCAATAGGGAAGAGAATCCCCTTAATTTTTTATCATTGAGACTTTTATTTTTCTGTAAGACGAGTTTTGCAATTTTACCAGACCTTAAAATATCAGTCAAATCAAGGGTAAAACCAATTAATAACCATTAGTTAAATGATTATAACAGTTGATAAAGTAGCTCTGATCTGTTAACATGAAACACGTTGATGTATTAAATACCTAATAATTAGAAATTCAAAACACCATCACACATTATTTTCGATGCAACTCCACTTCAGAAGGTTTATTAGTTTCTATGTGACTAGAGAGTGGAGTGTATTGCCACAAAAGACAGTGTAGTTTTTTTACTTTTAAATTTCTGTCACTCTGAAAGCCTCATGAGGAGTAACAGACCTTATGCAAAAGCACCTAAAATAGGTTTGCATTAGGAAGCTCCATCTATGCTGACTTTTTCCCTCTACACCAAGGGGAACAAAAGCTGTCCTGTAAAATGCTGAAGAAGAGAAATGACCATATTTGAAGTGTTACTGCATCTTTAATTTACATTTTTTGTTCATTTGCATGTTTAAACATCTCAAACTTCCCATACTGAGCTATGTAATACCCATGAAGGTTTGTTCTATGTTATAGTTTTCCATGCTTACTATTTTGTAATACACCTTAGTGCATGTTTAACACATTAATGTTAAACCTGCTTTAGATCCCAGCTAATATTCCTTTTGATCTGATAATATTTGCCTCTTTTTTTCTTTGAGCACCTGCCCCTTTAGTTGTCTCTGTATGGCCCTGTTCCTGAGAAAGTATGGAAATGCAAATCATTCTGAGTGGCAGCTCTGTTTTCTGGTTTATTTAACGCCTAGTATCTGTGTTAAGCCCTTAAAAAACATGCCCTAAGCAAATGGCTCCACACAGGCCCCATTCATCAAAGTTTTTCTGCAGCTGTTTGGAAAGAGAAAAATGTATTTGTTCATAAGATTTTTTCATGAGAAGAACTGATAGTGCTGTGAAGAGGTACAGCCTCTTCTTTCTTTTTAGTGAATAGGGTGGCTCTACCCTGTTCACTAAAAAGAAAGCTCCCCTGTGAGGTGCAAGTGGAGTAGTCTCAGTTAAGGTTCTTGCTCAGGGCCCCAGATTGGCAGTCTGTTGGAATTAGTGGGACTTGAACTCAGAACCTCCAAGACCCAAGCGCAATACTCTAACCGTTAGACCAAATTTTCCCTAAAGAAAATTCAAATTTAAATCAAGTATTGTAAAAAAAAAAATGTCATTCGGTAAAACAACACAAAAAAAAACCCTGCTCCTGTTATGTTGCAGGTCAAGAAAAAAACGACTGTTTATATATACAGCTATTTTTTTTTTCAGCTTTTTTTTATGAAGCCTTTTCTACTTTCCTTAATAAGTATAACTAATATTTAAAAGAAAAATATTTTATAGTAACTGACATATTGAAGACATTTCAATAATTTTTAGGCCTAAATCAGAGGCAACCATCAGACAATTTAATAATGTAACAGAGGGCTTTTTTAGTGAGTTGGTGTAGACGCCGTAGACAGGAACAATCTCTAAAGTAGTCTGGTTACATTGTCTCTGTAAAATGTCTTGAGATGACGTGTTGTGAAATGGCGCTAAATAAATATGTGTTATATGAAAATCTGATGAGGAGGATCCCTAGGGTTATGCATAACTTTCTTAATTGTATAATTGTCTTTATAGAATTTTTAGTAGGGGTTTTACAATAGAGATTCTGTATTCTTTATTATCTTTTTCAGCTTTTTTAATCAATCATTCTGCCACACGATGCTACTGTAGCAAGAAATGGGAAGAGATCATACTCTTCACAACAGAATTACATAAGATATGGTTGCACATTCGAACAAAGTGATGTCAAGATATGCAGTGGTTGTACATTTTCTTTATTTTCCTTTTTTTTTGAAAATGCAAAACAGCATGCATAAATTAGACATGCGTCAGACTACTGCTGCTATTTTTCAACTGAGTTTACCTTCTCCAACACAGAAACTTCATGTCTCAAACATTCAGTGCCTTTTGATAACTTTTTCATTACTCTGGCTTACCTGAAAATGCTTTCAAAATCCATAAATCCGAAAAAAAAAAATATATATATATATTTCTGGGAAAGAGAATGGAATCCTATTTTTCCTTGATCTAAAGTCTCCAGTAACTGGTCCCGCATAATATCCAGCAACTTGCTGCAAACACTGGAACTAAGCTTCCTAAAAAAGCAGTCTGTTCTGCCTCTTGTTTTAGACAGCTTAAGAGTTGTCCTTGCTGGTAGTGGCTAGGGTTAGGGAAAGGGTCTTGATGAGGCCGAACAAGTGAATAAAAATTCGTACAACTCCCAACAAGGACAACCAAACAGAACATAGGTGTCTGTTAATGTATTTTGTTTGTGCCTTGAGGAAAAAGGTACAGTAGAAGAACTGGTGCCAGCAATGTAAACCATCTGATATCAAGTAGAGCATATTGTGTTACATACAAAAATAATTTGCACAAAGCACACTTTGGTGAACTCTGCCTTATGCCCTGTGTATCTACACAACATTTGCATCTGCATTTACTTCCCAAACACAAGATGTCATTTAGATGTTGTTTTTAGGCTAAATTTGGTCGGTCCGTCGCAGTCTTGATTAAGTCCAGAAACAGATAATGAAATATGGGCTGCGTTTAGTTTGGTCTGATGTTATCCCACTTTGGTCCAATAATAGACCAAATAGCAAAAACACAGGAACTTCAGATCCTTGTTCCTGCAACCTGCTGCAGCATATTCATTCACACACACACAGCTCTGGCTGATATGGTCGCTAAGCGAGCAATAAACACTCCCACTACCTGCAGCTCACATAACCCACAGTGATTATTATTATTAGACTGGAACGCAGCAGTGAGTTTGTTACAATACCTTATTAGTGAATAATCACTCATGGTGACTGATTATATAGTTTCATATGCATTAAAAATCCAATCAGGAAACCCTCTGTCGTTAGATTGGAAATAAAGTATGTCAAATGTCAGCATGGAGCACACCTGCTTACAGATGTTCAGCTTAAGGTGACAGTTTCCCCATCACTGCAAAATCCTCCACCAGATCCTCCATCATTCACATCCTGAGTGCTCTTCACATAACTATTATGTGATTATTTTTTTGCTTTTCATTTTAAATATTCATCTTTGAATTTAACTTCCAACCCCCATCTTC